>NW_015633173.1:876046-882826 GCF_001515625.1 Sinocyclocheilus rhinocerous | reverse complement strand
CCGCTATTTGAAAGTGAAAGTAAAATGGGCACACCGCTTTTACAAGCTATTTAAAAGCGAAGGAAAGCGAGGAAAAGAGGGAACGCCCCGCCCCCGCGGTGTTACCGGTATTACCGGTGTTGTCAAACGTCGATTAACCGGTGGGAAAATTTCCTCACCGTCACAACCCTAATGTGTACTTAATATAAGTGTAATTTTATCACTGTTACCCTGCTGTTGGCATATTTATATCCAGACATTATAGTCCTAATAATTTAGTTTTAAATGAATTAAAAAGTAATGATGATTTAGTTTTAAATGATTAATTTAAAACTAAATTATTAATACTTTTTATTAATTTAAAAATAAATTTTTTAATTTAAAAAATAACTATAATTTGCATTTGTTAATAAAATTAATACTATATAAAAATAAAAAGTACTATTTATTATTGAACTATTGTTAATTTTTATTCATTTAAAATAAATAATTTTTATTTATACATTAACAAATTAACAATAATGTAATTTTAAAATAATAATAATAATAGAGTTTTTTTATTCATTTTAATTTACATTTATTAATTAATTAGCTTTTTTTTAGATGTCTCAGTGTTAACCTTATTAACATCCAAAGACAACCTTTGTCTTAATGAAATTTACTTCAAAAACAACTTTTAATTTGCTTGCCTCTCTTGTCCTGACATTTTCCTCACCCCGTCCAGTAAGGGCCGTCCCAGTCTGCATGGCCTCGAACTCAGGAATGAAATAAGACACGCTGTGCAAGGAGAGAGGGTATGAAAGAACATGTATGATGAATGAGAAACCACTTGCTAGTACTATATTACATACATTATCTCGAAGGATGGAGGTAAACGAATTACACCGGAGCAGGATGTAGCCCAGTTAGTGGGGCCTCACAGACTTATGTCTACTGGATATGGATATAGATCAATATGCATACAGCCATAATGCTGCCTTTGCTTTAAAACAAGCTGCTGATGGAAGGATGTGAAAAACCACACAGGAAGGGATTGTATCATTGATGCTTTAGAGAGGAAGAGATTTATCGCTTCACCATGGAAATGAAAGACCTGGATCATGAGCATGAGTTGTCATTTATGTTGTTTTATAAATGTGTGTATATACGATTTATATAATCCCTATATTTTAATAATTAAAATTAAGAAATGTAATCAAAAAAGCATGTCTAAATAATTTAAATCATGAAACGTATACATTTTAACAGCAATTTATTAAAAGTTGAACAAAAATTATTTTAGAGACCTATGTAATCCATTTTGTTTTTCCAAATTCTTTTTTTTTATATTTCCCAAATTCCATCTTACAATGATTCTCTTTTAATGGTTTCATTAAATTTCGGAAAGCATTCTTATTAAGGGGAGCCGAGCTCCCCCGTAGTTCGCACCCTGGTTCTATCTATCTATCGTTTTTTATCTATCGTTCTATTATTCTATATATCTATCGTTGTAGCTATCGTTCTATCTTATCTATTGTTTTATCAAGCGTTGTATCTATCGTTCTATAGTTCTTCTTATCTATCTATCGTTCTATCGTTGTATCTATCTATTGTTCTATCTTGCGTTCTATCTATCATTCTATCTGATGGGAATCTGTGAAGTGTTCCAGCCAGTCACCTGTGATTATCATGTGACTAATTTATCTACATTAATGATGTCACCTAGGTTGTACAGTGCCCATATATGTTGTGAACAAGTCATAATCACTGTGTCTGATTTAAACTTGCCATTTTTGTCTCCATATTGCTGTCACCAGAAACCATCACTGATTCAAGAAGCACCCATCATGTCATTTATTTTTAATATGCCTAATCTTTTATTAGACGTGCCTTGGCCCGGGGCCCTTACCAGAATGGCCCTTGAGTTCCATGTTGGTCCCCAGCAACCGTCTTTTTGGCGCCAGGCTAATAGTGATGGACGTGCCAGTGAAACCTAAGAGCAGTTGCTAAATATGTGCTAATGTGGTAAGACCATCAAGTCCACAAGCAGGCGGCACACGCTTGACAACTGACGTCAGAGTGTGTTGTGATACTCTAGATATGGAGTACTCACATGTACGCGTACTCATAACCATGTGCAATTGCTCGTTAATTAATGTTAAGCGTAAATGACCATTATGAGCAACAGCACCATTAACGTAGCGTAAAAGTGGACCATATGACTCGTGCTATATTTCAAGTCTTCTGAAGAGGTATGGCTGCTCTGTGTGATGTGTACAGAACAAAATTTAACCTGCTTTTGATATTTTTTCTCTTCCAGTGAGCTGTGAAACTGAATAATTGACTCATTGAGTTAAACTCGAGAACCAGATCAGCCAGAATCAAATGAATCATTTATGAACAAAATCAACTGATTCGTTGAATCAAAGTTTTCATTTGAAGTTTCACTTCAAACCAATGATTCATTAATGACCACAATTTTTAATTCATCACAGTATTCTCCAGTGGAGAATATGAGAAACATGTTCAGTAGAGGAATCCTGTGAAAAACGCAGTGATCTTGTTCTCATTGATCTGTCATGATGTTTTTCTTTTTTTTTTTTGTTTTACCGCTCAAAGTCGATTTTAGGCTGTTCCGTAACAATTCTGAGAACGTTCGCTTTTAGCAAGCACTAAATAAAAATAAACAGCTGTATTCCAGCTGTGAGGAGTTGATTGACTTGCTGAGAGGGCGACTGCAATAACAGAACTTTCTGCTTACTCTGGGTCAGGGAGATGATTTAGCTTGAAGACACGTTTTGACACAGATTGCAGATGTTTTCTGACAGTGTCCATGTGGATGTCATGCTAATCGATGTCATTTAGGAGGATGCTGGTGGTGGAGAGCTGTTGTGATGTGACGCTTGTGGCATAAGGGTGTTAAAACACTGTGTCTGTGGCATTTCACATTGGCAAGTCAAGAACCTTTGACTCTGTTAGCGTAGCCACAGAAGCAGACCTTGTGCAAATGAGTCTATATATCTATCTATCTATCTATCTATCTATCTATGGATGGACAGATGAAAAAATACTTTAGCGGAAATACAGATAGATAGGCTGATGGATGGATGGATGGATGGAATAACAGACAGATATCATCCATCTATCTATCTATCTATCTATCTGTTGTATTCCAGCTGTGAGGAGTTGATTGACTTGCTGAGAGGGCGACTGCAATAACAGAACTTTCTGCTTACTCTGGGTCAGGGAGATGATTTAGCTTGAAGACACGTTTTGACACAGATTGCAGATGTTTTCTGACAGTGTCCATGTGGATGTCATGCTAATCGATGTCATTTAGGAGGATGCTGGTGGTGGAGAGCTGTTGTGATGTGACGCTTGTGGCATAAGGGTGTTAAAACACTGTGTCTGTGGCATTTCACATTGGCAAGTCAAGAACCTTTGACTCTGTTAGCGTAGCCACAGAAGCAGACCTTGTGCAAATGAGTCTATATATCTATCTATCTATCTATCTATCTATCTATGGATGGACAGATGAAAAAATACTTTAGCGGAAATACAGATAGATAGGCTGATGGATGGATGGATGGATGGAATAACAGACAGATATCATCCATCTATCTATCTATCTATCTGTCTATCTGCCTGTCTGTCTGTCCGTCCGTCCGTCCGTCCGTCCGTCCGTCCATCCATCCATCTGTATTTCCGCTAAAGTATTTTTCCATCTGTCCATCCATCTTTTATTATTCCACTTTTTCTTCCTCTTCTATTCCTATGCAGGTGGTATTGCAAGAAAAAAAATGTTTTTGATGATTTATAAATGGCTTGATCTCAGTAGGAGAGAGATCTTTGTAGTTTTTATCCATCCTTCCATCCATTTATCATTATACCACATTTTAGATTTTTGAGAGAAATCTGTCACAAGTCAGGTAAGAAAACCTAGAAAATACAGGCGACATTGCAAGAAAAAATGTTTTTGATGATTTATAAATGGCTTGATCTCAGTAGGAGGAAGAGCTTTGTAGATTTCGGTGACCCACATTTCAGAATCTCACAGGTACAAACACACACACACACACAGCACTGCATTTATCACAGAGCATCTGACAGAAACATGGCGAGAAACCCAAATCACACGAAAGTGCACAGACTATGTTCATTGACCTAAACACATCGATTCAGCCCTAGGGAGACGTCGACCAATCATAGATCAGCCCACCTTGATTCTTCCTCACCGCTGCTATCATGAGCTTCAACACCAAATTGATTGAACTTCAAATCTTTTGAATCTGACCCTGATCTGTACCATGCTAATCAATTTGTATAGACTGATCTCAAACCTGGTTGTCACATTTATTCAACCCTGATAAATGGCAGACGCTCATCGGTGGGTTGTCCCCCCCTCTGCTGGGAATTCTGGGACTGGAGCACCCGTAGCCCAAGGCTTCAGCAGTTCTGGTTTGCTCTGCCTCTCTCTCCTCCACCCCAATGTAAATTAGAACCAGATGAGGTTATTCTGGGCGGCTTAATCCAGCCTATCTGGTATGACCCGTCCGTCCCGTTTTACGACACGACACTCCAAATGTAAGGAGGTTTAGAGACCACTTGACTGTATTAGGATAGAGAGTGAACATGTTGTACGGTAAAATTATTTTGTCATGATGAAAACGGCAGGTTTTCTATGGAAGCCTGTTTCCGCCACTGAATAGAAAATAAAAAAAGGTTATTGCGACTTTTTATCTCATAATTGCATAATTGCGTGAGATAAACTCACAATTCTGAGTTTTTTTTCCGCAATTGCGAGTTTATATCTCGCAATTCTGACTTTTCTTCTCACAATTTTTCTTCTCACAATTCTGACTTTTTTTCTCAGAATTCATGCAATTGTTAAAGTTAAAGTCCAATTTTTTTTGGGGGGGGGAGACTGATATGTTCTCAGAATTGCGAGTTTATATCTCACAATTCTGAGAAAAAAAGTCAGAATTGTGAGATAAAATGTTGCAATAACCTTTTTATATTTTTTATTCAGTGGCGGAAACGGGCTTCCATAGGTTTTCAGTATGAAATCATAGTGTGTGCATAAAATAGTTAATTATGTCAGGTTTATGTTGTATGTCTTCCATTTTAAAGAGCTGTATGTGTGTTTTCCACATAACCCCTCAAGTCGTAAAGGTGAACAAACGTTTTACGCCTCCTCAGCAGACAATGTAAGAAACTGCATTTGTTTATTTGCATTTGGTGCTGTATAAACTAGAAACATTTCTTAGCTGTACTCTTGCAGTTTGTCACGGTTTCATATCGGAGTAAATATACGCTGCACGAGTATTTTCACTTCTTGCTTTTTGTTTCACTTTACACTTTATATCATGCAATTCTGACTTTATAACTCGCAATTGTGTGTTATAAAGTCAGAAGATTTTTATTGCGAGATAAAAACTTGCAATTCTGACTTTATTTCTTGCAATTCTGACTTTATATCTCACAATTCTGACTTTATAACTAGCAACTGCGTATTATAAAGTCAGAATTGTGAGATATAAACTCGCAATTCTGAGAAAAAAAGTCAGAATTGTGAGATAAAATGTTGCAATAACCTTTTTATATTTTTTATTCAGTGGCGGAAACGGGCTTCCATAGGTTTTCAGTATGAAATCATAGTGTGTGCATAAAATAGTTAATTATGTCAGGTTTATGTTGTATGTCTTCCATTTTAATGTGTATGTGTGTTTTCCACATAACCCCTCAAGTCGTAAAGGTGAACAAACGTTTTACGCCTCCTCAGCAGACAGTGTAAGAAACTGCATTTGTTTATTTGCATTTGGTGCTGTATAAACTAGAAACATTTCTTAGCTGTACTCTTGCAGTTTGTCACGGTTTCATATCGGAGTAAATATACGCTGCACGAGTATTTTCACTTCTTGCTTTTTGTTTCACTTTACCTTTCCTACAGTAAGAGATGGTGAAGAAATTATGAAACCATGCCATAAAATGAACCATTTTCATGGTCTTCGCTTGTTCATTTACATTGCATTTTGAAGGCTCAACAAAGACCAAGATTTGGCTCAAGTTTAGAATGCCTTGAAATCCCCATTTACACCTGATATCAACATCCATCTCAGGTGACCTTTGTGATCCAGTAGTCAGAAACACAAGTTGATCGCGTTGCATTGTAATCAAAACGCGGTTGTTGCACTGGGAGCAAAAGCGAGAGTAATCTTGTCAGTCTGGAAAACCAGGTAATTCCCTGTGATTTGTTTCGCAGTATACTGTATGAGTGTACAGTGCATGTGCATTTGCAAGAGCAGCGTCTCTTCTGTGGAATGTGCCGTCTCAGTTCTCCTCGGGGTCCAGCTGGTCTTCTGTTGGCAGACGCTCATGTGCCAACAAAGAGCCACATTGTGCAGACCTGTGTAAAGATGAGCGCCAATTTACTTTAGCATAAGAAGTTAGTCAAGAAAGTTGATTATGTTTTAAAATTGATATCTAGAGTTCAGTATTCCCTGATATGATCACTGAAAGCCTGTCAGGGGTCTCTAATAGGACTTTGTGCATTACAGGACAATTTCTCAAGGAGCTTTCATAACTAACAAGGAAAGTGAGGGAGTATGTGGGATGTGGATGGAAAGAAAGCTGAATAGCAGAAACAATGTTTTGTGAAGAACTGGAAAAAAAAAAGAGTAGTAAAGTAAAATTGGCTTATTGTTTGTATAAACATTAATATAAACCACCTAATAGCATATAAACCACCTGAACATCCTTTAAAGGCAGAGTAAGTGATTTCTGGTAGCCAATGTTGATATTTGAAATCACCAAAACAAACAC
>NW_015633173.1:858239-876036 GCF_001515625.1 Sinocyclocheilus rhinocerous | reverse complement strand
GTTTTTGAAAAATCACATACCCTGCCTTTAAAGACGTTTGAATGCTCATATCTCGCATAACAAAGTGTCCGAAGCGACGGTTGCCCATGACAGCACTGATATGATAAAAGCATCACGGACAGCTGAGCTTCTTCATCTGAATGTCCATATTTCAGCCTTCCTCATGACAGTGATAAAGCCTGTCAGCTCGTCTCACTGTGACTGTCAGTGACTGCTCATACTGCGGTACACAGACCTCAGATGCTTCCTGTGGCCTCATCAACACCTTTCATTTGTTTCACCTGTGTATTGTTTTCAGTTTCTCGTTACAGGAATATTTATTCGTGGTATATATTCCCAGATCATGCGAGTATTTTTGGATTCACAATTCCTGTCATTGTTTGTTGTAGTTTGCTTGGTTATTATTACCTAGTTTATTTACCCTGTAAAAATGGTTTGTGAGATAACCTAACATTGGAACATATAAATGAACTGATTTTATTCAAGTCAAGAATATTTATTTATTATTAATGTATCCATATGACAAGAGTAGATTACAGCAACTAATTTTTTTAATTTTTCTATTCTGACTGTAAATATTAGTATTATAACAAATATTAGTTATCTTTTTCCTGCTTTGATTATTAAAAATTAATAATAATAATAATTAGAGCTTTAAAAAACCAAGTATACAAATCAGCATAGATTTATATTTGCAGTTATGTTGACAATTATGGTGAGATTTAGGAGAGTAAATAAAATAAGTATATAATGAAATTATAAAATAAAATAAAATATTTAATGGAATGTAGCAATAAATAAACAGTACTGTAAAATGTAAGCATGCATAAATACATATACATGTCATGCCTTATTTGTTTACTGACTTTTCATTATGATTATTTATTGGTTGCAACATTTCATGAAATAATATTTCATGATTTATTTATTTGCTTCATGTTGTCCGCTACATTTTACTTCAAGGTGTGTATTTTTTGGGGGGATTTTGTGTGTTTAATTTTAAGGGGTTTTTAATGTGGTATTTCACATCCATTTTTATTTTACATTTTAGAAATTAAGTAAATGTATTTACTTTTACATTTCACTGTACATTTATCTGTTGCAACATTCCATGTCATATTTAAGAATTTCATTATTTATTTAATTTAGTCTGTTAAGTCCCTCCATAAACTAATGTTGGATCTATAAAATAATAAATATAACATTAATAAAATTATTATTTTAAAATAATTATAATTGTTTTCTGCTTCAGTAATATTGGTGCATCCCTTATAAATACAACTTAAATAATATGCTCAAACGACAATATATGTATTGCTTTGAATCAAATCTTCATAGGGTTGAAGTCTGATGTTCTTATATAAGAATCGTGATGAGTGTTTTTCTCCTGCAGTGACTCACAGTCAGATGAGTTCAGTCACTGTTTATCATGACGTGTTTGTGGTCTGTTTTTAAAGCATGAAAGAGAGGCTATGTGATTGAGGGAATCCCTAGTGCATGATGGGATATTGGAGGACTCTGGGCAGGGTCAGTATTTGGTCATCTCCATTCAGTTACTTTCAGTCATTGCAGTCTCTCATGGAAGAATAAGAATGGAATGTGAAATGCTCCATTTGTGTTCCAGTATGTCTCATTTCCTGGGATCGCCATCAGAGGCTTGTGTCACTCCAAACTTTTCTGTGTAATACCTTTCGGACAAGGGTGTGAAAAACAGTTCTGAGAAAAAAATAAACTATTCACTTCCACTCTTCCTAATGAGACTTTTCTCTTTTCATTTGACTGTGAGAAGCATTTGTCTTCGATTCACAGTATGTTCAGTTTTTATCCACATTACTGCTTGATTTAACATTTTATTTAAAAAAAATAAAATAATTTAATTCATAATCACATAAGAAAAAATATAACACTTTTTTTAGCACTTATTTCTAACATTTTCAATTGTATTTTTTTCACTCATTCCAGCCCTCATAAGAGTAATATCCAGCCATTTTTAACACTAATTTATAACACTAATATTTTATTTTATAGTTTTGTGTTTTATTTTATTTTACTTTCACTCATTTCAGTCTACATAATAATAATATCCAGTTATTTTTAACATGATTATTTATTTGTTTGTTTTCATTTGTTCCAGCCCACATAAGAATAATCATTTAAATAATTTAAATAATAATAATTAACATTTATTTATAACACTTATTTTATTCTATTTTATTTCAGTCTTATAAGAATAATATCCAATCATTTTTAACATTTATTTATTTATTCACTCTTTTCAGTCCACATAATAATAATATCCAATTATAATTAACAGTTATTTATAACACTGATTTTATTCTATTAAATTTTATTTTATTTCAGGCCTGGTAAGAATAATATCCGATCATTTTTAACACTTGTTTATAACAGTTATTTGTTTGTTTATTTATGTATGTATTTATTTATTTGTTCACTCACTCATTTCAGCCCACATAAGAATAATATCCAAACATTTTTACACTTATTTGTAACACACATATATATATATATATATACATATATAATTTTTTTTTTTTTTTTTTTAAATTTTTTTTTATGTTGTTCAGGGAAATGTGTAGTTAATTTCTAGTGGATGTTTTGTAAAGCTTGTTTGAGTTAGTAACAGAAAGGGAGGTGGATCTTGCTGAATGGTCAATAAATAAAGTCCACACTCAGTTGAGGGTGATCTTTTTCATCCATAACAAGCCAGCTACCTGTTTTCATACTGACAGCAAAGCAACGACACCCAGAATGTGTTTACATTCAAATTAAAGTTCTGTTTTCTAGTAACACCTGATGCTAGCAGGAGAATCAACATTGTTAGTTAAGCTTAAAATGTCTAAATTTAGTCTCTCTTTCTGTCCGTCTCCAGACCACTCCAGCTCCAGCGGCACATTGTCCTTCCAGCCTCTGCGCTCACAAGGTCCCATCCCCACGGCCCACGTCATGCCATCTCCGTCCAGCTCCAAACTCAGTGTGCCCTCTGCCCCCACCAGCCCCTGGAGCAGCTGCCAGCTCCCTTCTCCCCTCGACAGCCCCCTGGACATGAAAGACCCTCGGCCGGTGCGCCGCTGGTCCTCCCTCACCCGTCTTACCGGCCAGGAAAAGTCCACCCTTTCCGGGAGACCGTCGTATGGCACGGATCCGCACGGATCCCTGGATCGAGGTGTGCTCTACGGCTACCGACAGGACCCTCTTTATTCAAACGGCTTTCTCTCTGAGAGCCTGCACAAACTTTCCACCAACTCTGACTTTACTAACTACAACCTGGGCAGCAGTAACACCCTGGGTAAAACGGACTCGTCTTGCTCCTCTCCGCTCAAGCCCAGCACGTTAGACCTCACCTATAGTGCCTTACCAGAGAGCAAGACGCCCACTATGGGCCTGGCCGGGCCCGGACAGAGAGGTCCCACACTCAGGCACCAGGCCGTGGGAGGGTCGCCCATCCAGCCGGCCGTAAGGACTCAGATGTGGCTGAGCGAGCAGATGGAGTACCGGCCGGGACCAGAGGGATGTGGCTCGTGGCAGCAGGAACAACAGCAGCGAGAGCGACTACGACAGGAAGCAGAACTCCCACAGGTCAGTTTGCAATTGCTTTGACAGGAAATGCAAAGATGGAAAAATGCAGAATTGTTTTTACCGAACAAATGAAGAAATGTCTTGTAAAAGTAGGTTTACAGCGCCCTCTGCTGGAGAGACAAGGTAAGGGCGAATTATCCTTCTGTTTACAGCAGAAGCCACAGAAAAAATGTCAGGGCTTGCCTACGCAAATTTGCTTCATTTATCAGACTCATGTCTTTTTTCAAATACCACATCAATTTGTGTTTGAGATGTTCCAGATTACATCCACACCAGTGTTATTTTAATAATAATTAAATATTATTATAGCATTTATTAATTATTTGTTAATTAAATTTTTAGGTTTTATTTTAATTCAATTTTAGTTTAGGTTTTATTATTTTTGCTTACTTTTGTCATTTTGATATTTTTTTTCATTATATGTATTTTTAATAGTTAGATTTAGCTTTCATTTTATTTTAGTTTATTCAAACTTATTTTATTATTTAAACTTTATTTCAGTTAGTTGCCAAGGCAACATTTCTAATGTATTTTTTATTTTTTTATTTTTTATTTTTTCATCTAATATTTATATTTTATTTCAGCTTTATTTCCATATGGCTCATCCCTTAGTTTGTAAAAATAAACACTTACACTTTCAATGGATGTCAACTGGGCAGCCAGTGCACCAGAATAAACATAAAAATCCACACAGTTTCAAAATATATTGAGAGGACTTAAACATTATCTGTGAATATGAGGCTAGTGTGATAAGATCGCTAATGAACCTTGTTCAGACTAAACAACAACAAAATATTCTCTCCGTTTGGCTAGTAGTTCAAATTTCTAACATTTTCACACCTCCTAACATTTTCATTTTTAAAAAAATGTACATTTAGAATAATGAATTTAAATTTACCTTAGATAGATAGGTCCATTTTGATTTCATGTTGATTGTGGTGGTCTTTGACGAGTGTCTGTTTTTAGTAATAAAGACCCAGTGTTTGTTCCAAATGGACTCTGCAGGACTTGAATATTTGCTGATATCTTTGATATGCTTTGCTTGAGACTCGAAATGTCTTATTCAGCTCACAAAGATACACAAAAACATATTGTTATCAGAGCAAGTGTTTTATTTGCAGTGCTTGCTTTATTTGTCCAAGTGTCTGCACTGCACCGCAATTCCTTCCCATTTATGAGTATTATTTCATAAATATATTCACACAGATATTAACAACAACACAGTGATTGTATAAATAATATATAAAGATTACATTTTTTGGATTATATTATAGGCAAACCAGTGCATATTCTTATTAAAATGATAACCGTGTCAATTATGAGATACATCTTATAAGGAATGCATATCTAAAGCTTTTATTGCAGGAAAAAATGCATGTTGTATTTGTAAGTATAGTGTCAGTGGTGTTGTGTGATTTGAAAGCTCACCAATATTTTCCACTGTACTTCATTTAACTATGTACTTAAATCCAAACCTGCTGTTCACAGAAAAAGAATCTCATTTTGAGGTTATGGGATTGTGTTGTTGTTTTTGAGCGCAGTAAGAGGCAGCAAACTCTAGAGGGCGCAGTGACATTGTAAGCAAAACATGCATCTACTTCCTGTCACTGTTTTAAAGCATCCGTTTATTTTGAACAAAAAAATATAGCAGCATTTTTGATCCGTTATCAAGTTTGGAATTTTTTATAATGTTTTATTGATTTATTATTATTTATTTATTTTTGTATTTACCTTACTCCTCCATTAAGCTCTAGCAAAGCGTGTATTGTAGGTTAAAGGTGTTGTAACTGATATTTTTTTAACACCAGACTAGCATTTATTAATTATTTGTTAATTAAATTTTTAGGTTTTATTTTAATTCAATTTTAGTTTAGGTTTTATTATTTTTGCTTACTTTTGTCATTTTGATATTTTTTTTCATTATATGTATTTTTAATAGTTAGATTTAGCTTTCATTTTATTTTAGTTTATTCAAACTTATTTTATTATTTAAACTTTATTTCAGTTAGTTGCCAAGGCAACATTTCTAATGTATTTTTTATTTTTTTATTTTTTATTTTTTCATCTAATATTTATATTTTATTTCAGCTTTATTTCCATATGGCTCATCCCTTAGTTTGTAAAAATAAACACTTACACTTTCAATGGATGTCAACTGGGCAGCCAGTGCACCAGAATAAACATAAAAATCCACACAGTTTCAAAATATATTGAGAGGACTTAAACATTATCTGTGAATATGAGGCTAGTGTGATAAGATCGCTAATGAACCTTGTTCAGACTAAACAACAACAAAATATTCTCTCCGTTTGGCTAGTAGTTCAAATTTCTAACATTTTCACACCTCCTAACATTTTCATTTTTAAAAAAATGTACATTTAGAATAATGAATTTAAATTTACCTTAGATAGATAGGTCCATTTTGATTTCATGTTGATTGTGGTGGTCTTTGACGAGTGTCTGTTTTTAGTAATAAAGACCCAGTGTTTGTTCCAAATGGACTCTGCAGGACTTGAATATTTGCTGATATCTTTGATATGCTTTGCTTGAGACTCGAAATGTCTTATTCAGCTCACAAAGATACACAAAAACATATTGTTATCAGAGCAAGTGTTTTATTTGCAGTGCTTGCTTTATTTGTCCAAGTGTCTGCACTGCACCGCAATTCCTTCCCATTTATGAGTATTATTTCATAAATATATTCACACAGATATTAACAACAACACAGTGATTGTATAAATAATATATAAAGATTACATTTTTTGGATTATATTATAGGCAAACCAGTGCATATTCTTATTAAAATGATAACCGTGTCAATTATGAGATACATCTTATAAGGAATGCATATCTAAAGCTTTTATTGCAGGAAAAAATGCATGTTGTATTTGTAAGTATAGTGTCAGTGGTGTTGTGTGATTTGAAAGCTCACCAATATTTTCCACTGTACTTCATTTAACTATGTACTTAAATCCAAACCTGCTGTTCACAGAAAAAGAATCTCATTTTGAGGTTATGGGATTGTGTTGTTGTTTTTGAGCGCAGTAAGAGGCAGCAAACTCTAGAGGGCGCAGTGACATTGTAAGCAAAACATGCATCTACTTCCTGTCACTGTTTTAAAGCATCCGTTTATTTTGAACAAAAAAATATAGCAGCATTTTTGATCCGTTATCAAGTTTGGAATTTTTTATAATGTTTTATTGATTTATTATTATTA
This sequence comes from Sinocyclocheilus rhinocerous, assembly GCF_001515625.1. NCBI lineage: Eukaryota > Metazoa > Chordata > Actinopteri > Cypriniformes > Cyprinidae > Sinocyclocheilus > Sinocyclocheilus rhinocerous. The sequence goes on along the minus strand of NW_015633173.1, from coordinate 869,222 downwards.
TTATTATTTTAGTATTTACCTTACTCCTCCATTAAGCTCTAGCAAAGCGTGTATTGTAGGTTAAAGGTGTTGTAACTGATATTTTTTTAACACCAGACTTTCAAAACATCCCTTCTATCTGATTCAAATGAGTGAAATATGTGTCCTCCTGAGAAATAGTCAGAGGAACCGCCAACATCAGAAAACTAGCCAATCAGAAACATTCTCTGCCTGTCAGTCATTTTGCACAGGTCTGTCTGGTGTGTAGTTGAAGTTGGAAAAATTATAATGTCATGTAAGGCATCTTTAAAATGGTTTTGGAGGTAGAGAGAGTGGGAGTCTCTGAAACATACGTCCCTCTTATACCCATTATTCTTGTTTCTGGCCATTTTCGCATCACATGAGCCTGACCAGAATGAGCATGAGCAGTAGAGCCACTACAATAAGCAGGAAGTTGAGCAGCAGGTTTAGTCCTCGGTTATTGATCATATCCATATTGATGGGATGGAGGTTGGCAGGGTTGTTCGGGTTCAGCTGTGGCGTCGTGTAGCCCGAGTGTGTTCGGCCCCAAGTGGAGGTGGTTCTTGTTTGCCAAGTTAAAGGAGGATGAGCAGGTTACATCACGCTGGTCTCTCACATGCCGTGGAAGGAGCTAAACATGATTGACAGACTGACATGAGCGTTGCTGACAAGACAGAGTCATATAAACAACAACAATAACTGGTTCTCTTGGGTGTTAGGTCTCATTGACTAGTAAACCAGCTTAATTCTGGTTTTGATTGTTTAACTGAATTAGTACAGTGGGAGTGTCAGTCAAAACAGAAACTGCACACTTTTTATTGCACACAAGTGATCGTGTAATGTTTTTATTGAGCAAGTGTTTTTCAGTTTGGCACAGTGTGGAACAGAAGACGGGGCTCAGTCAAAATCCCTCAGGCCCACAGGTGACATGCAGTGATGGGATGGTGACAGACACACGGGGAGACACTTGCATGCAGCATAAGTTGACAGTGAAGGCTGGTCAGTTCTTCAAATCCCCAGAAAACTAATTCCTAATAAATTGTGCTGTACACTAATGTCCAAAAGGTTGGGGCCGGTAAGATTTAAAGTCTCTAATGCTCACATAGGTTGCATTTATTTGTTCAAAAATACAGTAAAAAGTAATATTAATTTAAAAAACTGTTTTCTGTTTTCATATATTTTGAAAAATATTTTTTATTTCTATGAGTTTTCAGCATCATTACTCCAGTCTTCATTGTCACATGATCCTTCAGAAATCATTCTAATATGCCGAGTTGGTGCTCAAGAAACATTTTTATCATCAGTTGTGCTGCTTAATATTTTTTGTGGAAACAGTGATACATTTTTTTTAATTAATAGAAATAAAAAAACAGCATTTATTTGAAATACCTTTTTGTATAACATTATAAATCTCTTTACTGTAACTTTTGATAAATGTGTATTGCATCTATGCTGAACAAAAGTTTTCATTTCTTTAAAAAAATAAATAGAAACAGAACTTGCTGAACTTATTTTTAGTATTAATTAAATATATGTTTAATTATACTCAGTATTTAAATTGTCTTCATTGTCACATGATCCTTCAGAAATCATTCTAATATGCCGAGTTGGTGCTCAAGAAACATTTTTATCATCAGTTGTGCTGCTTAATATTTTTTGTGGAAACAGTGATACATTTTTTTTAATTAATAGAAATAAAAAAACATTAATTTGCATTTATTTGAAATACCTTTTTGTGTAACATTATAAATCTCTTTACTGTAACTTTTGATAAATGTGTATTGCATCTATGCTGAACAAAAGTTTTCATTTCTTTAAAAAAATAAATAGAAACAGAACTTGCTGAACTTACTTTTAGTATTAAATTAAATATATGTTTAATTATACTCAGTATTTAAATGTACTTTATTAATTTTGCCTCATCCGCTGTCTTGGATTTACTTTCTCACAATGGCACAGTGCATTAAAAAATTTGGCTTTTCTGGTTAGGATACATGCATTTGGCCCAAATTAAATTAAATGATGTAATTAAATTGTGTGAGACATTATTAAATATATATTTGCATTTTAATAATCTGAATCTAGTTATTGAAATTGGCAACTTCCACTAAAACCCATATTGTTTAACCACTAGTTCATATCAGTATTGCCTTTCTTGTGTTACTCTGAATGTGCTATTTACAAACAAATTGTTTAGACAGAAATCATGCCGTGTACAACCCAACTACTCAAAAGCCTCTATAAAATAATAAATAGCCACGCCCATCCCACCCCTCAACGCGATTGGCCCCTCTGTACAGTGCTTTCCCCTCATTGGCTAGAGGGAAACCTGTGGCCCCTCCCGCTCACATTAGCAAGACAATGATGTAGATGAGCAGCAGGCAGATGAGGATGAGGCAGAAGTTGACGAAGAGCTCCTGCATGTTTTGCTTGGCCTGCTGGGGAACCTCCATGGTGGACGCCCGCCGAATGGCCGCCCGCGTGATGTGCTGCACCTTCTCCATGCCAAGGCGGGGTGGGTGGGACGATTAGTGCAGAGAGAGGGGAGAGGTGCAGAGGAGAGAGGAAGGAAGGACAGAAGTACTGCGAAGTGGAGTGGAGAGCCGTGTGGGGAGGAAGGAGGTGATCTGGTTGCCAGTGGAGACGGAGGCTGAGGGAAAGGAGCAGGAGATGAAAGAGTGAATGTGCATGCAGATTCACTCATGACATGCAGGTTTGGTAGATGTTTCAGAAGATTTTGACACTATATAGTGTCCTTAAAGCAATAGTTTATCCAAAAATGAAAGATCTCTATCATCATTAAACGAAGCGTTTGAGAGAGGCGGGGCATAGAGGACCTACAATAATGTACAGTATTTGAAAAATAATGTGTTTTTTGAACATTAAAGCATATCAACATATTCTGTTACACCAAATACACAAAATAATGATCTTTAAAAAAGCATCATATGACCCCTTTAACAGGTAGGACAGTGCCTGTTGAACTGGCTTTAGGACAGACATTATTAGCCATGCACACTAGGGCTGTGCTGATACAGTCACATATTGATATTTAAATTTTTTTTTGTCACATTATTGATCTTTCAGATATAGTATTGATATAATTTGTTACAGTTCAGAAATATGATGTCTTACAGTTCAGTGAAGATGAAGCAGGTCATCTAAAAAAGTGGAAACTTTGAAACTAGTGTTTTAGAGATGCAATACTGGACGAAAGAGAAGCAAATCAGTTTGGAACTCATCCAGATTCATTCTCTCACTGAGAGAATTTCCCATTTACTGCAGTTTCATTCGCAGTACAGTTGTAAAATGTTGATGCGTTCTTTAAATTGTCACTTATACGGTAAAAAAAAATCCACCTCTTTCAACTTAAAAACTTCAGTTGCTGCCTTAATTTTTCATAGTTGATATAATCAACTTGGTTGTGCAAGTCATTTAAATGGCATCATCAACTTATATTGCATTAAACAGGCTTTAAAAAACACGTTGAATTTCATATAACATAAAAAAAGGATGAATTGATGATTTTTTAATTTTTTCAATATTTTGTGTAATAATAGATAGCAGTATTATATATATATATATATATATAAAATTAAGAATATTTTGTGACAAAAAAAATATACTTTTTACATATTTAATATAAATTGTATACAACTATAAAATAAATTATATAAAATTTATATATAATGTTTGGTGATATTTATTTTTTTACAAAATGTATCTTTTTTATATTTCACATACTTTATATGAAATTATAAAATAAATGTGACAAATGAATAATTATCAAATTAATAAAATTAAATAATAAATGAATGCTACATTAATTAATGAATTAATAACAATAAATTATGCAGTCATATATTATTATGAAGGTGAAAATGTATTTGTAGAATAATAAGCCAGTAGCTACAAATGTTGGTATAAATACGTATAATGTATATCATTTTTGTGTAAGCATCATCATTTCTTACGTACATCTTTATTGCTTCGATATTTGCCTCAGTCCTATGCAAAAGCCAACTGGATGTGTGCAACCTGTGGTGTGGTTCCTGCTTTAACAGTCTTCTGTATGCATTTAACCTTTCCTCCTCTGCAGGGCCACAGTGAATGCAGCGAGCTCATTTGTGCTGAAATGAAGGGCTGTCAGATCTCCCAGCGGAGTGCAAATGTGGGATATTGTGTATAGGTCGGAGTCAGTCTAGGTCACATCTCCCCGATATGTGTTGGGAGAAGAACGTGTCTGGCTCGCTGTTAATCGTGAGCACACAGAGCAGCGCTTACAAAGACAGACCAAAACATCAAAACTCTGATTAATCTCTGACTCTGTGCATTCGGACACGTCGGCCACTGCTGTGTAAAGTTATGAATATCAAATACAAAGGGTAATTGATGAATAACCCTCTGATTATTTATCACAAAAATATATTGTCTGCATTCTCGCCTGTGGAAATGCATATGCATGCCTCCGTTCAATCTCAATGAGACCTTAAATCTTAAATGGTAAATAGCCTCGTCAACTAATTGATCTTAAGAAAGCCCTGTGAATTTAAGCTGGTTTCAGATTCACAGAAATCAGATGCATTTAAAAAAATAAACTTGACATGTCGTCCTAAAAATACCATGAGATGCTCATCAAACAGCGCTAGACACAAAAGTCAAATGTGATAAATGTGACAACCATTGTGGGCCATCCTGAAACTGATATACAAGAAAATGTTACCTACCTAAACTGTAGATGGAGAGTATTGGGGTTCAATCCTGTTGCTCTGGTTTTAGAGGAAAGGAGAGTTTGTGGCAGCAATGTGGCGTTCGGACGTTTATGGCAGAAAAAGTGGAGGGGTGGAGTATAGGAGGAGAGAGAAAAGAAAAGAGATGCGTAGGAGGGGTCTGAGCTCTCGCTTTCTTTCTTTCTTTCTCTCATTTTTTATTTGGAAGCAGATTTACAAGGTTTTATCCTCTCATAAGAACAGCATTTCAAAAAGAGGTTCTAATGGATAGTATTTATAATAGTATATCCTGCATTTGGATGCAAAGTTTACTGTCAGTTTTAGTTGGCAGATTAATAATATTATATATATTTATTTATTTATTTTGCAGGTCAAATATTAAATTGGAAGCAAAATTAAAATCAAATTTATCCAGGTTTAAAATAAAAAACAATTTATTTATTAAATTTAAATTTGTATTAGTTGATAGAGAGTATTAGTATTATTGTGTTATTGAAGATTTTACATCGAAGGCAAATGAAGGAAACTAGATAAATAAATAAAAAAATTAATTAATTTATGTATTGATTAATTTTGTTTACTGTAATCCTATTTACATTTGAATGAGCATGAATTAATTTTGCATGTATAAAAATGTATGAAATGTATAAAATTAACTGATTAACTTTAAAAATCATTTTTTATCTTTTTTTTTTCATGTGCATCTCTTACTTACAGATAGCTGTATATTATGGGCTTTGTCTAAATTTAATGTCACGTGACAAAAATAGTGCATTTATATCAAGGTGGTGACACATTTTGCTAAGCTTTTCCCTGCTGCGCGTGCAAAGTAGGTTCACGAACATCTAAACAAGCAAAACAGAAATATTTGCAAACAATAACTCTGCTTAATATATTGTTTTTCTTGCATTTGCACACGGTTCCCCATTACTGAGCTGTTCAGCCCTGGTTGAATTTACTCTGTAACTGTATCCAGCAGCTCTCGCTCTCACTGGCGATTCCAGTCGGTGGATTAATACAGATATTCTCTTGATGTTGCGGCCAGAACAACATGTGTTCTAAATGACCGGTTTCATTGAGGAGATCGTCTATGAGACCTATGTCCTAATAGACTATAAACATCTTCAACCTTCTTGCATTTTTGAGCTTTTTTCCCCATTGTTTGAGTTCTATTTTGAGATAAAGACATCCCAAAGTTCTTTTCCTTTTAAGGAGCTGTTCAGTAGTCAGGGAAGCTCTAAGAGCTTGAAGAGGACATGGGGAATGGAGAGGGCATTATGATGGTATCCGATTTCAGTGTAGCCTCCAGCCATTGCCAAACTCTTTTTGGCAAAGTCTGGATGATCGCCACTTGACCAAAACCATGTCAGTGTCTAAAAGTCTTTAAAATGCACACTAGATGCCGAAGTTTTAGGGTTGTGTTGTTAAAAATTATGTCCATGTGTTTCTACCAGACCTCAGCATCATCAGAAAGGTTTTGCTGTTGAGCACCACAGCTATGCTTCTAAACCAGGATTAAACAAGCATAAACCAAAACTCCTTCATGGTACAGTTCCTCAGATCTTTTTGAATGTGCATTAGTTAGCGTATTAGTTGTTCTCACTGCCATAATCCCAGTGCAACAGGACAACGTGTGTGCCATTTGGCTTGGTAGACGTGCCGTTCTTTTTGGACAAGCTCATTAAAATGGATGAGGTCAGTCCTCTCTGGTGACCTTGTCCACCGTACCTCGTTTACAGAGTGTTTATGGCGTGTAAATGCCTGGTTGCCATGTGCATGCATACACATTGTCCATTCGCCTGTGCCATGCCCTCTGGCCAGTGCTGGAAAGTTTGCTCGTTAGGTGCAATACATCCATGTCTTACCTCATCGTTCAGCTTAGCACACCCGCTCCCCGGATCCAACAGCTGTCACCAGAACACACAAACAGAGGTGCCTTTGGGTTATGACAAAGTGTGTGTGTTTATACAGTGACCCCCAAAAGCTATTCGGACACTCAAGTGACACTTAAAATGTCTAAATGTCATTTCATTACACATAAGTGGCATCTGTAAATAAATGCTGCATGAGCTTTTCTCAGAATTAACTTTTTAAATGGCAATTTAATTGCATGTACTTTTAACTAACTGGAGCCATTTAAAGTGGATGTATGAAGTCATTTCTTCTCATGTGAAAAATGTTTTGGTTGGTTTTCATTTTGACCAATATGTCTGTTGATGTATCATTTGAAACCTAAAAAAATATTTTTATCCTTAAAAAGTGTGCTTGTGCTGTCTTTCTTTCAAATAAATATAATTTGATTTTTCTTTTTTTGGTAAATCTAATCTACAGTATGTCTATGCAGTTCCATTTTTAGTGTTGCTTAAGTGACCACATTTTTTATTATTATTACTTTGAACAATGCACAGAAAAAAAATAGTGTCAAATTTTTCACGCGCAAGTAACACTGAATTAAACATGACATTTTGACGTAGAAAACCTGAAATAGTATTTTCTTGTCAAATGTACTCCAATAATCTTTGTTTTATTTACAACTAGGGATATGCCGGTATCAAATTCTCATGTTGCGATTAATTGCTAATGCTTTTATCACAGTATACGGTGTTATCACGATATTGAAATTTAGTTGAAAAAAAAGTGCTGTCATAATACAGTATAACAGGTTTAATAACATTTTTCTTATAACAAAAATAACTGAACATTTAAATGCAATAAAGCAATACAGAAAAATGTATAAAGTTAAAAGTTTTACACAGATTAAAGTGCAAAAGAACTATAAAGACCAATAGGTATCACTTTACAATAAGACCTCATTAGTTAACCTCAGTTAATGCATTAACATTCACAATGAGCAAAAGCTAATGTTAACTAATGTGTTGTGCATTTTGACCAGTTGATGGGAAAAGTATTCTTAAAATGCATTCAAAATTCGAAATAATTTGTAATATATAATTATTCACGGTATTTAGAAGTGCCCACGATATCGTGCATATTCATTACCGTGATATATCCCATTACCGAATACCGGCACAAGTCTATTTACAACTTTGAGTTGTATATTTGTTGTTTTGTCATTTGAAACTTTAAATAAACTTTTTATAAATATTTTGCTTAAAAAAGTGTGCTTGTGCAATTTTCAAATAAGTATGGTATTATTATGCTATAATAATTGTTGCCAAATCTAATGCAATGACATTCAAACATTTCAAGTGTCCAAATACTTTTTTTTATTATGAACAGTATATCTGTCGTTTTATCATTTATTCAAAAAAAATTGTTTTTATAAATATTTTATCATATTTATAGTATATAATTTCATAAAAATGTTCTTTCAAATAAATATCACTTGGTTTTTAGTCCAGTCCAATGACATTCATACATTAAGTGTAGCTTAAATGTCAAAATAAGCTTTGTCTTTATTTTGAACAATGCATCTGTTGTTTTATTATTTAAACTCCTAAAAAGAAAGGTGTGTTTCTGCAATTTTTTTCTTTCAAATAAAAATCACTTTTTGAAATATTTTGTTGGTTAATCTAATGCAAAGACATTTTTAAGCATAGCTTAATTGCCTAAATAATTTTTGGCGAAACAGTATGTTCAATTTTATATTTTTGCATTGTTTTTTATGCAGTGAGTATTCTGAATCTAGCTTTAAGTGAACACTTCAAGATATCACCTACCTGTGCTTAAAATGGACAGGTGATTCTTATATAACACACTGCTGAACTCCCTGCTGCATTACAAATGGCCACAGCACTGCCTTTATTGGCAATTCTGAGTACCACCACCTCGAAAGGAGCCAGCATGTCTCCCTTGTGTTGTCCCAGAATGCCAAGAGGTTGATGGACGGCTGTCTGGAGGGCCTTGGAGAGAGCGCAGTGGCAGGGTGTGATAGAGTTCAGGGAATTGGCACCAGATTAGCTGTGCAATGTGACAGAGTGAAACTGTTCAAGTGCTGTAGCCGAAAGGCATCAGACCTTTCCTGTGCTCTTTGCTGCATTTGAGAGAGTGGATCTGACTTTTATACTGTTCACCAAGGGCATCTGTCCTCTGTGGGAGAATTGCTCTTTTTAATGGCTACCAGACTGAGCTACATTTTTAGAGAGTCATTTTAGGTATTTTAGCTTTTGCAACTATTTTTTTTTTCCATGTCTGCTAGCTTTGAGGAATTTCTGTTGCTCCTAAACACTAACAATTAACCTATAGCAGATTTACATTTATATTTAATTGTTTTAATTATATTTACAAGGGATGCACAATACATTTAGTACCATATTTATTTATTTGAATTAAAAAAATTACATATTTAATTGCTCATTTATGCCTGTTTTTATATTCCGATTATCTTTGCCACCATCTAGTGCTTACTTAAAGTATCATTTATAATGTTTTGATTCCTTGCATTTTGAACTATTGATTTTGCTTTAGTATTTTATTTAATAGTTTTTATTATTATGTATTATTTTTTGTATATATATATATATATATATATATATATACACATACTATAATATAATTTTTATAATATTTTTACACAAAATACTATAGAATTGTTGGAATAATTGTTAGAACTTAAAATAAGAATTAGAATTATAGATTCCAGTATTAACCATAACATCAACATAATTATCTGCTTATCAGTAATGAAGTTTCAATATATGTGCATCTCCTCCTGGAAAATTGACCAAAAGTATTCAATACTTTTTGCTATGTCCTGCCCAAACCTGTTTCAATAGGAAATACATCTGCGCTTGTCAAGTGATTTATTGTGGTGTTTAATATGGATTTTTTTTTCATAGAGTTAATGTGGTAGTAGTTAATAATAGAATATGCAGAGGAGGTTTATCCATTCTCAAATGAAGACCTATTCAAAGTTGTTGACTTGAGGGGAACGAGGACCAAAGGGAGTATAAAATTAAAGACACAGCATTTTGTATCTACTGTAATGAATGAGATTCCTTCCTCAAGCAGCTGTTCCTGTCTTAGACTATTTAAATGGCCGCGTGGAAGGAGACAAACAGTGCCGTCACATGCTTTGAGAAGCAGGTGGAGGAACAAGTTTAGACTAACTCCTGACTCATAAAGCTTTTAGTTTATATAACAGCATAAGATTTGGTAAACGTAGACATTTATTCCCAGTAGGTGCCCACTTACCAAGAGGACAGACGCTATGTTCTTTGGGCTGTCAGTGGCACTTATCTGCTATGATGCATGTTTTGTAGCTCGTTTAATTATTGGTAAGTTCAATTCAATTCAAGTTTATTTGTATAGCGCTTTTCACAATGCAAATCGTTGCAAAGCAGCTTTACAGAAAATTAAAGTTTCTACATTATATTTAGTATTAGCTTATCAGTGGTGATTATCTCAAGTTGATGTCCATATGGCAGAAATGTACGGTAAAAATCAAGCAGTTAGTTAATGTCATGTAATCAAACAGACGGTGAACAGTATTAACAGCAATGATTATATGTTGCGATCAAACTTATAGCAAAATTTGGTAGTTTTGTATGTTGTCTGAGGGTTGGCATCATCTAAAGGTCTTCTGAGGGGTTGGCATCATCTCTTCTCAGGTCTTTGTAAGGGCTGGATCCAGACTGAAACTTGTGTAATTCCTATCCTATTCCTATTGATCCCAATCCCGTGGCAGAAACAGAGAAGGAAATAGAAAGAAATTAGCGTAGCTACTGTTCCAAATTAGCAAAAAATTATGTGTTCAACCCAAGCAAAAGAATGTTAATGTGCATTATAAAGGTTAAAATGCCCATAAAATGCAAAAATCAGTTTAAACTTATTGGATTTCAGTACTTATCAGTATGAACTGACCACCACACAGAATATGAAGAATATTAAAAACTTTAGGAGTCAGCTGTCTTCGGCAGTCCTTAAGGTACCAGCACAATAACACACTCAGCAAAATATCGTCTAATTATCGTTATCGATAAAATCCCATAAAATATAGAGATATAATTTTTTGTCAATATCGCACACCCCTAGTATGCAGGAGCTGAACCATTTAGAGCTTTAAAAGTAAGTAGTAATTTTTTATAACTGATACGGAATGTAATAGGTAGCCAGTGCAGAGAATGTAAAATTGGGGTAATATGATCATATTTTCTTGACCTGGTAAGGACTCTAGCAGCTGCATTTTGGACTACCTGTAGCTTGTGTATTGAAGATGCAGGGCAACCAGCTAGTAGTGCATTACAATAGTCCAGTCTAGAGGTCATGAATGCATGAACTAGCTTTTCTACAT
>NW_015633173.1:819360-852099 GCF_001515625.1 Sinocyclocheilus rhinocerous | reverse complement strand
TAATGCACACTTATAGAAAAATGGCTTTATAAAGGTAAAATGCCCATAAAAGGTTTTAAACTCATTAAACTCATTGGAAAAGATTAATTTCTATCAGTATGAACTGACCACCACACAGAATATGAAAAACTTTAGGTTGTAAGAAAAATCTTTAAAATCTGTAGAAATATGTTACCTGTTTCTGATGCAGAAAAGCTAGTTCGTGCATTCATGACCTCTAGACTGGACTATTGTAATGCACTGCTAGGTGGTTGTCCTGCATCTTCAATAAACAAGCTACAGGTAGTCCAAAATGTAGCGGCTAGAGTCCTTACCAGGTCAAGAAAATATGATCATATTACCCCAATTTTACGGTCTCTGCACTGGCTACCTATTAAGTTCCGTTATCAGTTACAAAATATTATTACTTACCTATAAGGCCCTTAATGGGTTAGCTCCTGCGTACCTAACTAGTCTTCTACCACGCTACAATCCATCACGCTCCCTAAGGTCGCAAAACTCTGGACTTTTGGGTCATGAATGCATGAACTAGCTTTTCTGCATCAGAAACGGGTAACATGTTTCGTAACTTGGCAATGTTTCTAAGATGGAAGAATGCTGTTTTTGTAACATGGGAAATATAATTTTCAAAAGACAAGTTGCTGTCTAATATAACACCCACATTTTTTACTTTAGAGGAAGTAACAGTACATCTGTCTAGATGCAAATTGTAATATACGAGATTCTGTTTAGTGTTTTTTGGTTCAATAAGCAATATCTCTGTCTTATCCAAATTTAATAGGAGAAAATTATTGGTCATCCAATCTTTTAAATTTTTAACACATTCTGTTAGCTTAGATAATTTAGAAGTTTCATCTGGTCTTGTTGAAATATATAGCTGAGTATCATCAGCATAACAATGGAAACTAATCCCGTATTTTCTAATAATATTACCAAGGGGCAACATGTATATTGAAAATAGCAAGAGGGCCTAGGACAGATCCTTGTGGCACTCCATACTTTACTAGGTACAGAGAGCAGTTGAGATAAATCAGGCAGTTTATTTGTGAATCGATCTTTGGTGGTTGAAACAATAGTTCTACCCGGACGTTAACGCGGAGCCATATACAGTGGGGCAAATAAATATTTGATACACTGCCGGTTTTTCAAGTTTTCCCACTTACAAAGAATGGAAAGATATGTAATTTTCATCGTAGGTACACCTCAAATGTGAGAGACAGAATCTAAAAAAAAAAAATCCAGAAAATCACAAATTAATTATTTAAAAATCATACAATGTGATTTTCTGGATTTTTTTTTTTGATTCTGTCTCTCACAGTTGAGGTGTACCTACGATGAAAATTACAGATCTCTCCATTCTTTGTAAGTGGGAAAACTTGAAAAATCGGCAGTGTATCAAATACTTATTTGCCCCACTGTAGTTAATATCAGTAATAGGCAACATGCGCTGAGCCATATAGTTAATATCAATAATAGGCAACATGCGCTGAGCCATATAGTTAATATCAGTAATAGGCAACATGCACGATACAAGGCAGTGGTCAGTAACATTGTCACTTTGAGGTACTATATCTATATCATTAAGGTCAATTCCATGCGATATAATTAAATCTAGTGTATGAATAAAACGATGAGTGGGTCTGGTTATGTTTTGCTTGACTCCAAAAGAGTTTATTAAGTCTGTAAACGCAAGTCCTAGCGCATCATTTATATTATCAACATAAATGTTAAAGTCTCCGACAATTAGCGCTTTATCAACATTAACCAATAGTTCTGAGAGGAAATCTGCAAATTATTTTAGGAAATCTGTATACGGCCCCTGGAGGTCGCAGATCTGCTTCTCCACCGAGTGCAGCTCGAACATGTCCTCACCTGCACTCAAAGGTAGACACATCCGCCATTTAAAGCAAATAACAGTGAGCAAAAGAATGGATTGTAAGCATTGTAAGCAAGATTAGCAGCAACCGCGATAGCGATGCTAACGGGCTATAAGCTAGTAGCGGACTTGGCAAATCAAAATAAAACTAGTGATAACAAGGTGCTCCGATTGTTTTTGTTGGAGAATACAATGGGGGATATATTCACACTTTATAGAAACGAAAATTATGGTGTATAAAATTGATTTTAAGATTGAAAAATAGACGGTAAAGAATGAACTTGACGGAGCTTCAACTCAAAACACACGGCAGCAACAAACAGGAAGTGAACAGTTAATATAGATAAGTAATATTTATCATAGAAAACACTGACACATTTTGATGCCATAAGTCAGTGCAGACCTCTAACAACCTGCATTTATGACAGATTTGTGGAGGTCTGGGTCAACAGTATCTTATGTAAGTGTTAAGGCCCTGGTCTTGATAGGAATGGCACGGTACTTCTGGCATGTGGTGACAACACCCTCTGAAGAGACAAACTGGTGGGGAATGACAGTTATGTCCTGGCCTACACGCTCTCCACTCTTCAATGTAAAGCCTGTTGGTCAGATGCATGGAGACGTCACAGGCCAGCTGACTCTCATTTGGTTGAATGGTTGGCCTACTTCCACCTGTCACAGTTGCTTCAAGGAAGCCAGTTATTATTATTAATCAAAATTAGATTATTAATGTCTAAGAAGTTCTTGTAACCCTCAGATATTGCCCTGTCAGACTGCTCCGATTGCTTTCATGTTTGTGTTAAAGGATTATTTAATTTTAAAAAATGAGCATTTTGCCATTTAAGGGCAAAAAAAGACATTTTAATTATGTGCTAGTCAGGCTTTTATGAATATTGTGCCATCTCCCTTTTAAGTAAATAGCTCTTGGTTTCATATTTTATTGCCAAATCCAATCCAGTGATATTTATACATTTGTAAGTGTAGGTCCAAGCAATATAAACAATGTCTATTGTTTTATCATTTGAAACCTTAAAAAAACATTTAAGAAATGGTGTTTAAAATGTGTTAGTGCTGTCTTTCTTTAAAGTTAATATAACTTTTAAAAAAATATAATGCAGGTTAAATGAATAGGATTGAGGCATTCAAGCTTAAAGGTGCTGTATGTAGGATTGACACCGAGTGGTTGAACTCGTTTGCCAGCTTCCATGACTGAAATGAAATACGCTGTGTTTTCCGCAACCTGGGGTCCCGAAATACAATTGGGTAAATTGGCAGTGGGCGGGTTTCACAAACCAAAACAGAGCTCGACATTCCGGCCTGGAACGCACATATTCAAAGGAGAATAACTGACTGTAGCATTGTTTTTCAGATAAACAAGTATGTTAACTTTCTGCAAACATATTATGGTATTTTTATGCTTTAGTAGAGTCAAAAGCTTAGATACAGCACCTTTAAAAAAGTATGCAAACACATCATAAAAGTAGTCTATACAACTAAATTACACATTTTCTGAAGTCAGATGATAGATATACTATATGATGAACAAATTGAAATTTAAGTCTTTTTTGACTGAAAATCTTGTCATTCACCCTAGATCTCCTCTTATGAACATTTATGGGAGATGTAACTGTCCAATTTGTGATTGAATCGTTCTTTTGAGATCTTTTGAAATCTTTTCAGTTGATCCGATTCACAAGACCATTCATTTTAAAGGAGTAGATCACTTTCAGAAGGAAAATTCTGTCATCATTTACTACTATCAAAATATCTTCTTTTGTGTTCAACAGAAGAAAGAATCTCATACAGGTTTGGAACAAGTAGGGGGTGAGTAAATGATGACAGAATTTTCCTTCTGAAAGTGAACTACTCCTTTAAATTCTTGACTTGTTTGTCGAAAAGTCATTCTTGACTTTTTTGATTCCAAGACTGTATTCAAGTAATTATGTTGTAATAAAAATAATAAACTCAAAATATGACATTAGTTTAATCTCTTTAGTGTTTTGAGTTTTTTATTAAAATATTAAAATTTATTATTTATTATTTCTTAAAATTTATTAAGACGTCTCTTTTATTTTATTTATTTCATTTTAATTTCATTAAGATTGTTCATATAACTTAAAGAATTTTAATATTTACATTTGGCAGACACTTTTATCCAAAGCAACTTGCATTGGTACACATTTTTTATCAGTTCTTACTTTTACTGGGATTTGAACCCATATCCTTGCTATGTTCTACTGTCTGAGCTACAGGAGGGTTTATTTAGTTTGTAAGTTATCAAGGACCTCTGGGAATTTCTAAATGATTCATTAACGAAGGCACTAGGTCAATAGCAACTTAAATTTCCATCTGTTATTCACTTAAATGTAGTTGTATAGACTACTTTTACGAGTTTTTACAGTGGCCTTGCACCCGTTTTATGCCGAAAGAAAGAAACTTGTTCTGTTTTTCATTTTTTGGTTAACTAATCCTTTAAGAGAGAATAGAGCGAACTGCCTACTCAACTTCTCCACATCCAGTCTCTGTCATCTGCTTCCCAGCCTGTGTTTTTCGCTCGTTGCTGCCAACCACCCAACTGGACTCCTTCTGCACAGCTCCCTTTGTGCGAGTGGTTGGTGCTTGGAGCGCACATACTGTGGAGATTTGAGCCAGCTCGTTGTGTATACCACACACTGACTGTTAAAAATATCCCCAGCTATGTGAAGAGTTGAGGGAGGCCTGGCAATGAAAGTGGCACCTGCTTCTTATCACCGCGCAGTTTGCTGCTGGGACTAAAACCTCTCCAGAGGCAAATAAAGGCATGTTTGCGGCTCGAGTGCACCACTGATATGTGCCGCATTTATAGGGTTGGCATTTGTGAGCCTGGCAGCTCGTCAAAAGACTGCAGAGTCGGGTCAGGGAAACAATAAGCACTATTTTAAAGAGTTGATGTAAATTAAGTTAATACATCTGATAACCGGTTGTGTAATTGGCATCTGCTGTTGCTCCTGCGCAACCACATCAGTTGAATGCATAGTCTAGTGCATCGAAGTTAGAAATTCAAATATTGTGACAAAATTAATTTTGTAGGGTGCCACAAGTTTGTTAAAATTTCCAAAGGGTGCCGCGACTAAAAAAAGGTTGGGAAACACTGGTCTAGTGGACGGCAGCCATTGGTCTCTGTGGATAAAATGTACCATTCCACATCCAGTATCCAGTGCACAAGTGTAGGACTCATAAGAGTTGTTTTGATTCTGAAGAGTTTCTTGGATTACAAAGAATCAATAACGAATGACTCTGGAGGCATCTTATGATTAAAGTAAAAAAGTGAATAATTAAATTTATATCAATTGTAAATTATTTAATAAATTGTAAAATATTAAATAATAATACTTAATATATAAATATAGTTTGACAATAAAGAAAATAATATGTAAAAGATTTTACAGTTTCTAAACTAATTTGAAAGTGTAGATTTTTAAAAATAAAGAAAAAAAATTTCATTTTAATTCTTGTAATTCATTTGAAAATATACATTTCTAAAATTAAATAATTATTTTGAAATGATTAACTGTAATTTCATTACGAGAAACATGCAAATCCTGAATATAGATCTATTTATATTATATCAATAAAGAAGCGATTATATTTTTTAGAAAAATATTTTAATTAATTAATTTTTAAATTTACTAAAATATTTTTTGGGGGAAAAAAAGTATATATATATAAAATAATATAATTTAAAAATTATATTATATTATAAAATTATATTAAGTATATTGAAAATATTTTTGTTTTTAATTGTTTTATAAAGGTCTTTTTTTTTCTTACAAATATTTTGAAAGATCTGAAAATTGAGATTCACATGAAAGACGTGACAACACTAACCCCAATCTCCCATATATACAATATGGATTGGATCATAAAAATAATTGTGCTGTAGTGTGTTTTAGAGTTCATGTCTGGTGTATATTTAGTGTAAACTGTGGGATGTGTGGGTTCTTTCAGCACTCTGATAGCACATCAATGGGCCATTTGCAGTGTGCTCATTTAGTGCCCTAATGATCTTTGTGTTAAAGAGCCATGACCCGTCACCCTTCACTCAAGCATGCACTGCTGAAGATTGTGTACATACTGATTTGAGAGCTATGGGGAAACTATATGTTATATGTGTGGCTGTTGTTTTCCATAACCTTTCATGGGAATTCCAGGAATCAAGCCTGGACCATAACATCAGCTCCAGATGGATCTGGTTTCATTTGGGGACATTATGGTGGACATAACAGTGTTCCCAAATAAATGAGGTCCATCCAGATATTTATTAAGTATAATATAATATATAAATGATATAATAATTCATAAAAATTCTAATTGGATAGATATGTTTTATTACATTTAATTCTCATTCAGATCACATACTTTCAGGGAGTCACGCAGTTCTTCGGAAGAACCATGCAAGTAAAGTTATAAACAAATGCATAATTAGATTCGGTAGCCCAAAGACTCGCTGTCATCCTCGAGGCGAGAAGAGACCTTTACAAACCCCCCGGAGTTCTTCACTGTAATGCTGCGTGGCTTTGGTGGCAGTTTGTTGCTGATGGTTATTATGATGACAGAGTATGCTAATTACAGTGTGCTTACCATAAGTACATGCTAGCCTGACCCCGCATGTTTACCAGATGAGCCGTTCTAATGCTATAATTATTGTTTCGTGTAGATGCTGGGTGGAACGTCTCTCCCTGTCAATACCCTGGTAAAGATTAAGGAGGGACTCCTGAGGCAGAGGGAACTGGAGATTGACCGGTGAGTAAACAGACACTTTTAGAGTGCTCAGTTGTACGCAAAGAATAAGACCAGTTTTAGGTTGTTGGGTCAAATATTTATTCAAATGGGGTTAATTGTTAACATAGTCTAACAATGAAAAAAATCACTCACCCTAGCCAAAAAAGGCCGTGCCACTGCTTCTAAACATCATTTCCTGTCATCTCTCAACTGTCTGTGTCCAAACAAGGCCTATACTGACCTCCCACGTAAACAAAGTAATGGATTCATCTGTTTTTGTCTGGAGGTTTGTCATTAGCTCCTGTTTCTGAGGAGGGGGCAGATGCTTCATTAATAGCATTTCATTAATTTAACACAATGTCGGCTATGACCCTGTAGTGATTGCTGTGACCTTGAGCAGTTGTAATTTTAGTATCATGCCGTCACCCATAGTGTTGCTTTGCTTTAGGTGAGCTCTGACAGACGGAGCAGACGGCCACTGTTCAGTCTGCGGTGTCTGTGTTCAGACACAAACGTACCGCGTATCTCTGCCAAGAATTACACATGAGGAAGCGCTTGAGCATGCTTTTAGCTGGCCATCAGTCTGCTTTTGCTCAGGCTTCTACATCACATGACAGTTTTGCTGTCTGGTTGTATATCGCTCATTTACATTTTTGTTCACTTTATTAAAGGTGCTGTAAGCAATGTTTGGGAACTTCTGCCAGATTTAGTCACACTTCCTCTTTTTCCAAAACCCTGCCCTACAAAAATAATGCTGAAATTTTTTGTAATTAGGAGAGAGGAGCAAAATAGCAAAAGCAAGGGAAGCAAAATAGTACAACAGACTTATTGACGATTGTTTATGAAAGTGAATATGGCATTAAACCTGAATAATCTTTAGGAACTGTCACACTCTCAGCTTCCTGTTTCACAAATATGGACTGCTCTGTGAACATGCAAAGTGATTGACAGATACAAAGCATCTCAGAGGCTTCAGATTGGTCAAGCCATAAAATATAAACACAGCTATATATTTTTCATGTGTTGTAAAGACTGTGTGAGAAATAATAAATTGTGATATTATAAAGACAACAAAATAATTAGCTTTTTATGTTGCCATTGTACTAAAGCCAAAATAATTTTTTTGTTTATTTGTTATTGTTGTTTAAAAAAAATTTTTATTATTATTATTTACATTTTAATTTATTTAGTACACTTTTCAGAAATTTTCTGAAATTGTCACATTCATGAATTATTATTATTATTATTATTATTATTATTAATATGCTATAATTATATTTTTAAACTTGTTTCGCCTTACAGTTTTTTTTCTCAGAAATAATGTCACATTCATAGAATATTATTATTATTGTATGTATTAAATATGTATTTATTTACGTCAGAAATAACGTCATATTCTTGGATGGAACATGATCTTTACTTAATGTCCTAATGATTTTTGGCATATAAGAAAAATCAATAATTTTGACCCATACAATATATTTTTGGCTATTGCTACAAATATACCCAAGCGACTTAAGACTGGTTTTGTGGTCCAGGGTCACATATGTTATTATTATTATATGGTATTTTTTGGCCACATTGTTGTTTATGTTTACAGAGTCTAGGGTTATCACAGACAGATATCTTTCAGAACATCTAATTCAGTGATTTCCGTCAGGAAAAAAGGGACATTTTCCCAACAAATAGTTTGCAGCACCTTTAACTGATCAAAAAATGAGTTACCATGAGATAGCTTTGCAATCAGTTCTCTGATTTTGCTGGTATTTAGTATGGTGGACTAGATCTAGTAATGTTTAACCACACACTCTCTTATTTTGCTCAAAGGCAGAAAATGTCCAAACCAAGTGCAACAAGCACACTTTAAAATGTCATTACAAGTGTAAAAAAATTTCTTACGAAAGTAGTTGTGCCTGCCACATCACAGCAACTGCCTCCAGCGAGCATGTCCTTCTCTCTCAAAAGGAATTTTTCAGTGTGCTTGTTTTTAAAACAACTTCCCTTCTCTGAAGCAGCGCTGTGCAACAGACTGTGAATGCCAATAAAATCAATGTGAATATTGAGTGTCTTACTGATTTGCGATTTCTAGGCAAAAGCAGCAAATCCTCCAACTCCATGCGAGGATCAGGGAAAACGAGTTAAGGGCACAACAAGTCCTCCAAAACAACAGGGGGCGCTATGATGACTCATATCTGCTCAAAGCTAAGGTATGTCTCCTTATAATGAATTAAATCATGTCAAATACTTGCCTAGTGGCAGTAAAAAGGTCACTAACCTACCGCTGATGCCTCTTTCCACTAATTTAGGACTCTCCATATGACAGTCCAGTATCCAGCCAGAGTCCAAAGTCCCAGCTGCCAGAGCGCGTGAGTCCCCTGTGCTGTGAGAACGGAGAGCTGGGCCGTAAACTAGCTGCGGCAGAGCTGGAGGTCATCCACCGCAGCGAATTTCTTAAACAAAACACACAGAAATACACTGAAGATATCAAGAAACTGGAGGAGAAGGTGAGACATGTGAATGAGCATCATGTGTAGTACTGAAATATTTGGAGGTTATCCAATTTTGAATAATTACATGGATTATTGTGGATTTGTATGCACAGAACAACTTCTTACTTCGTTTAACGTTAATGAATTTGGAGCGACTGCATGCCTGAAGTTAGTTATTTGCATAAAACACACCCAAACCATCAAAACAGATTACAGACCTCTCATTAGCAAGCTGTACATTATGCTATGCGAGAAATATAGTATTATATTATAAAGTTTGATATTATAAAGAAAACTAGAAATAAGACATTTACAATTAATCTCATGATTTCAGATAGAAAGAAGTAATGTCACATTCATGGATTTTTATTTTTATTTTTTATTGTTTTGTACTTATTTATCCTTTTCAGAAATGTTCTCAGAAATAATGTGACACGTGGATTAGTATAATTTTTTTTATTTATTATGCGATTTTTGTGGTTTCAGTTGTTCAAACAATTTTTTTGTAAGTTATGAATACATTTTAGCAGGAAAGTTATCGGTGAATTGTGATTTGTATGTGATATTATTTATTTATTTATTTTCTACACGTTTTTTTCTCAGACATTTTCTCAAAAATAACATATTATTATTATTATACAGGCCATCCAACGCATGTGATTTTGGCGTATGTGTGGTTTCAGTTGTTCGAACATTTTTCATAAATGTAAAGTTCATAAGGTTATTGGCGAATTGTGATTTGCTTGTGAAAACTTTTGTACAGATTTCACGCACAAAGTTGTGCGTACGTAATGCACTTGGTAAATGAGTAACAAGATGTGTTTGGGTTCAGATGAAAACACGTGACCGCTACATCAGCAGTCTGAAGAAGAAGTGCCAGCGTGAACAGGAACAGAATCAAGAGAAGCAGCAGCGCATCGAGACGCTGGAGAAGTACCTGGCAGACCTGCCCTCACTGGACGAGGTCCAGACACAGGCTCAGCAGGTACGGGCCATCCTCCAGCTTTATTCTAAAGTCCTAAACTGCAAAAACTAGCCATGTGTTTTACACAGTGTTTTACATTTAACTTATTTTTTCTGATTATCATTCCAACACCTCAAATTCCACTTTGTCCTAGTTTATCACCATCCTATTCAACCTTAAATCTGATTGTCAGCCCCAAAAATCAAAAGTGATCTTAGTTCAGTTAATCAGGGCATAATTAACGTCTCCTTTCAATGCTAAACCAACACAGCAATGTCAGTCCCCACAGTGTTCTGCTAATAGATCAGCGCAAAAAGCCGCTGATATGACAGACGCTCTTCATTATGGTTGGGAATCATCTTACTTGTGGGTTATTAAATCATTGTTTTGTACAGTTTACTAGTATGCACAGCTGTAATGAGGATTAATATTATCCGACAGTCAACAACAAATGTCTGGGGTCACATTTTTCTAACCTGCTTAGTACTTCAGTGCAGTTTAAGTGATCTGCTTGACATCTGCTGATTTTTCCCCCTGCATTTTCTGTGCTGAAATTGGCTTAAATGCAATACAATTTACTAATAAAATGTGACCCTGGACCACAAAACCAATCTTAAAGGGGTCATATGATGCTTTTTTAAAGATCATTATTTTGTGTATTTGGTGTAACAGAATATGTTGACATGCTTTAATGTTCAAAAAACACATTATTTTTCAAATACTGTACATTATTGTAGGTCCTCTATGCCCCGCCTCTCTCAAACGCTTCGTTTTCTACAAAGTCCCTCCTTCCGACAAGCGCAGTCTGCTCTGATTGGCCAGCTGACCCAGTGCATTGTGATTGGCCGAACACCGCAAGCACTCGTCGGAAATGTAACGCCCCTTACCATAATCGCGAGCTTCATCTTTCAAAATAAATGTAAAGACAGAGCCCGAAAGGGGAACAGAGTCGCGTGACAGACACAGTGATGAAGCTGGTATGTGTTTGCAGTACACAAGCCACGGTTAAGACAGTGTGACCCTGACTCTCTCTCTCTCAATCTCTCACACACACACACACACGCATACGATGCGCAAAACTCCGCATTTGAACAGTCAATAGCAAATACTTAAACTAATAACAAAACAGTAGCTGATTCAGAAGCGCCTGATTGTCATAGCAAAGTCAGAATTACCTCCTCTCCTAGGTTCACGAAACGGTCGTCCATAAAATGCATTGCTGTTCTGTTGTAAGTAATCTTAAAGATTCCTAAATGTATCTACTTTCGGAAATGCCAAATGAAGTGCTTTTGCTTTCGCCTAGAAACACACAGTGTCTCCCTGACATGGCTGCTTCAACACTAACTGCGGTTACTGACACCATGCCTTCTTTCTTTGCGTGCACATTTGCGGCGGGATTATGCAAATATTTCCACATAGTGGGGTAGATATGTGGGGGCGTGTTAGAATGAGCCGTTTTAGGGGGGCGTGGCAGAGTCTTAACTTTGATAAAGAATATCTCTTTGGGTTTGAGACTTTAGTCTTTGCAACTTCAGGGATCTTATCTATGCACAATCAGCTTGTAACACTCCAAAGAGAAAGGAAAACTTGAAATCGCATCATATGACCCCTTTAAGTGTCAATTAAGTGACCAAAAATGGTTGAACAAATCAAAACGAACATTATTTTATTTCGTTTTTTGTTTTGTTTTATTTTAGTTTTCCTAGCTCATTGTCGAATAGTTTTATCTTGCTTTAAGCATAAATCTAACAATATTTAGTAAGGTTTATGCTAAAACATCCAATTAACAAGTAGTTTTTTTTTAAATAAGTGAAATAAACACATAAATAAAATAAAATATACTAAATACTTATTTACTCATATTTGAATAATTAACTTGTTTCTGAAAACAAGTCGTGTCGTCTTTTCTTCTCAATTAAATGTATCTTGTGTTGTCTACATAATTAAACATCAATTTGAAAGCAAGAAAAAAATTCTGATCACGGCCAAAATAAAATTTCACATTTGAGTAAACATTAGAAAATGGTGTTTCTAAACGTGTTTAAAGTGTTTGTGGTGTGTAGTAGCGTTACTGTACTCATCTCTGTCCATGTGGCGTCTCCGTTGCAGGAAGTGCAGGGGAAGAAGCAGGCGTTGGAGGATACCGTCGCCCAGCTGGAGAAAACCCTGGAGGAAAACCGAGCCCTGCTGCAGGAGAAAGACGCCCTCATCGAGACCCAATCCAAGCGGGAGAAAGAGCTTATGGCTGCTGTTCAAAGGTACTGCACTTACACACTCACTCTATTGAGACGAGCTCACAGCCAGAAGCATTGCTTTTGATTTGCTTCCTTTCTGAAAGTCACTTGTTCTGTGAGCTGAAGATCAAAGTGCCGAGTACTCTTATTAAAACATAGAAAACCTGCCGTAAACATGGGAATGAAATCAGGCCAATCATCCAGACTGAAAAAATAATGGAAGGCCACAGCATCTTTGATATAAATAATGAGGATCTGTTAGGATTTCTCTCTGTGCCTTATTTCATTTTACTGAACGAATGATAAAACTTCTCTTTGTAGCCTACAAGAGAAAGTGGAGCAGTGCTTGGAGGATGGAGTACGGCTGCCCATGCTGGACCTGAAGCAGCTGGAAAGGGAAAACACTCGCCTGCTAGAACAACAGAGCCAGAACAGACTGGTACTGGTCTCCCATGATGCACCTAATGACGCTTAAAAAATGCATTATTGTAATCATTTGCTGCTTTTATTTCCAGATGTCTCTGACTTGAATGTCTTATAGTACATTATAATCAATAAATCTCTGGTAGATTGAATTTTTACACTAATTACAGAACGTATACACTACCGGTCAAAAGTTTGGATTTTAATAATAAGGTTTTTTATATATATTTCTAATGCTCACCAAAATACAGTACAAGCAGTGATATTGTGAAATATTACAATTTAAAATTGTGTAGTTATAAAGCGAAAACTGGCCAAATGTTTTGGAAACGCCTAGTCATTCTATATTATTAAATATATCCCACCTTTTAGAATATTATTGAAGTTATCAAAACTATGAAATAACACATGTGGAAGTAACCAAAAATTGAAATGAATCAGTGGAAGTGACCAAAAACTGATTAATAAATCAAAACATTTTATTTTGTTAATTTATTAATTTATTAACGTTATAGTCCAAACTACGGTCTAAGTTCTTCCCACACTGCAGCATAAAATTCTGAAATAACACTTCAGACACATTACTTTATTTCATTTCATTTTAAAGGCATCCCTTAAGATATTTTGGATACCAGCTGGCTGCTTTTCCTCCTTTGTGTATTCAAATTACACAATTTGAATTAAAATTTTTATTTTTTTACACACACACAGACATACATATATGTGGCCATGGACCACAAAACCAGTCTTAAGTAGCAGTGTAATCGCAGCCTCTGCGATTGAAAAATCGAAATTTTTCATAACGCGATATTATCGCAAATGCAATTAATCGTTCAGCCCTAACGCACATGCACTAACTGCTGTCTTTCGTCCTCCTTGCAGGCCCTGGAAAAGAAGTTGCAGAGGGAGAGGGGAATCACGCAGGAGCTCCGCAAACAGCTCTTGGAACACGAGGAGGAACTTGAAACCCTCTCCAAAACTCTTCAGCAGGTACGGCACTCCAAACCACCCACAAAGGGACTCTAAAGTGTTTTTTTCGTCCTAAACGATACAGATGAGCCTAGTAACGGAAGTTAGAATCTTGATTGAAGGCTCATTTTTGTGCCATTAAATTCCTTGCCCTGCTTTTCCATGGCAGTCGAGTCATGAATAACCCAACCGGCCCTCATTAGAATTCAGGACATCATTTTTCACCACGCCGTCTCAAGGTGAGGGAGAGCAGAGAGCCGCAGTCATGCGTGATACAGCCGCACTGATCCACACAGACTCACAGAGACAATGGTGGAGCCGAGCCGTACATCACACCGCTGCCACAGAGACACCAGATTATTAGCAAGGATGCTCTTACTTGCCTTCTCATGCAAAACCCACCGAGTATTGTAAGGTTTGATTACCAAGTATAAAAGATCCCATGTAAAGGATGACTGCGGTGGTCCCTCATAATGCAGTTCACAACTGCTTTTAAACCACAGATCCTGGAACCTTAGTATTTCATTTCTAAGCAATTGTTTTTGAGTAGGTTTATATTTTGTATTGAAGTAACCAAATCTGCATTGACAGATGGGTTTTTCTAGCATTCATGTAAACAACCGTTCAAAAGTTTTGGGTCGGTGAGCATTTTATAGTCTTACACTCACCAAGTCTGCACTTATTAATATCAAAATACAGTAAAAAATAAATAATAAAAACAGTAATATTGTGAAATATTATTACAATTTAAAATAGCTGTTTCTATTTTAATATATTCCATTTTAATATATTCAGTAATTTCTTATTATTATTATATATACATATATACAGTATAAACATATTGCTTAATATTTTTGTGGAAACCATGTTTTTTTTTTTGTTTTGTTTTTTTTGGGATTCTGTAATAAGAAAGTTCAAAAGCTTTTTTTTTTTGCTTTTTTTTTTTAAATAGAAATATTTTGTACAATTATAGTCTTTTTGCCTATTCAATGCATCCTTCATCCTAAATAAAAATATTATTTAAATAGAGTTTTAGCAGCACAGCACTTTTTTTTGCATTATAAATAATCCAACATAATCCTGTTTGGCTGTAAATTAGATATTAAGATATTCAAATTCTGTGCATCCCTAGTCAATTCATATTTGAATTCATTACTTTTAGTATTATTCATATTTAAACTTAATTTCATATTTTAGTTCTCTCTTCACATTCTCTCTCCAAACTTTTGAACAGTCGTGTAATAGTAGTGAAATCAGTGTGTGATTTCAGATGTAGCGTTTGTGTTATTTTTTTATTCAATTTTTTTTAATGCAGTTAGTCATTTTGTTGTGATTTTGTTGGGACATTTTACAAGCTCTAGCAATATAATTAGTTTCAAACATCTACTAAATGTCGATTAACTACATTCTAGTTGTGTGAAAGGACTTGCAAAGTTGGTTGATGTTGTCCAGTAATATTTCATAATGACCGCATGTGTGAAAAAGAGAACATTTTGCATCTTCTACAAAGTCCATTTGTTATTAGTCCTAATGTACAACACAGAACGGTTCTCTTCTGGCTAGATGTGAATGAATTAGCAAGCGTTCTCCCCTGAAGTGCAGATTTTATCCCGTCATCCCCAATAGATCACGGCACACTTTCTCCTCCGCTCTTGCTTTAGTCCTGCTGTGTAAGTGCTAGTAATTCCACTTCTCACTATTTAATGTTTTGGACAGCTTTCACAAGCAGCTGCTTATGAATTTGTTCTTGCGGCGCTTGTTTGAATATGCGCCGAGAAGTGGGAATGAGTTACGCTGGTAATCTGTATCAGGACGCACACAATTGTTAAGCTTAGTCATCAACGTTACAGTCCAAACTCTGAAAGTTCTTCCCACGCTGCAGCGTAAAATGCTGAAATAACACTTCAGACACATTCTTTGTGTCCGTAATAGCATTTGAAGGTGAAAATAACCACTCTCTCAAATCTCCAGTGGCAAATGTGACAAGCCAGGGCTTCATTGTACTTCCATAATTTAAAATTAAACTCTGAACGTTCCCTTATAAGGCTCTGTCCTGGTTCACCCTGCTGCGAGTGTGTAAAAATGTTTTCTTATCTCCACAGAACCAAAGACGGGCAGACGAGGAGACGCTGAATGTGAGCCCCGGGCCCCTGTTGAAGGAGATGTCCCTGTGTCTGCTGGATCTGAAGGGCCTGTGCAGTGTCCTCACACAGAGAGCTCAAGGCAAAGAGCCCAACCTGGCCCTGCTGCTTGGCATCAAATGTAAATACATATAAAACTCTAGCCTTAGCAGCATATTATCTTTTTACAGTAGTCTTTAATGTTTTATGTTTATTTGCATTATTAGTAATCCAGAATAAACTTGTTTGACTTTAAATTAAATTATTATAATTCTGTGCATCTCTAGTCACTCGAAATGTATATAGCACTTTACCTTTAGTATTATTAATTAATTAATTAATGCATTATTATTCATTTAAATTTCATATTGTAGTTCTCACTTCATATTTAAATGC
The DNA here is from genome assembly GCF_001515625.1 of Sinocyclocheilus rhinocerous. Taxonomy (NCBI): domain Eukaryota; kingdom Metazoa; phylum Chordata; class Actinopteri; order Cypriniformes; family Cyprinidae; genus Sinocyclocheilus; species Sinocyclocheilus rhinocerous. The sequence continues at coordinate 835,867 of NW_015633173.1, read as the reverse complement.
TTTCTTCTTTATTAAAAATAGAACCCTAAAATCAATTGTTTTTAAATGTTGCAAGTCGAATTATACATCACAACATTGTAATGTACAGTATGAAAAATGGATATTCCTTTTGAGATTTGCTTAAGATTACATTCAACAGTGGTTTTATATTATTGGTGTGTTTTTTTAAGTTTGGGGTGAGTAAGTTTATTTATTTATTTGTTTGTTTTTAATTAATACTTTTCAGCAAGCATGCATTCAATTAAAAGAGTGAAGACATTTTATAATGTTACAAAAGATTTATATTTTAAATTAAACGTAATGTACAGTATGAAAAATGGATATTCCTTTTGAGATTTGCTTAAGATTACATTCAACAGTGGTTTTATATTATTGGTGTGTTTTTTTAAGTTTGGGGTAAGTATTTATTTATTTGTTTTTAATTAATACTTTTCAGCAAGCATGCATTCAATTAAAAGAGTGAAGACATTTTATAATGTTACAAAAGATTTATATTTTAAATTAAACTTTCTATTCTTCAAAAAATCAGTTTCCACAAAAATATTAATCTTTGATGATAATACTTTTTTTTTTAAAGCAGTAAATCAGCATATTAGAATGATTTCTGAAGGATCATGTGACACTGAAGACTGGAGATGCTGAAAATTCAGCTTTGCATCCCAGGAATAAAATATATTAAAATAAAAAACAATTATTTTAAATTGTAATAATATTTCACAATATTATTTGTTTTACTGTATTTATGTTTAAATGAATGCAGCCTTGATGAGCACAAGAGATTTCTTTCAAAAACATAAAAAAATCTTACTAACCTCACACTTTTGAACAGTAGTGTATCATCATAATTTTAATTCATGTTTAATTTGTTTAATTTCACCCATTTAGCTTTGCCAATATAATGTGAAACGTGATGATGTGTCATTTAAAAGACATTAACATTTTCATAATTAAGAATAAATGCACTTTATAATTGCAGCACCAGATAAAGTACCCATATATAAAGTCATATATCAGCCGATAGAAAGAATTATTATTTTTTTTCCCAGCTATGAGCTGCTCGGCGGAGGAGAGCGAGAAGCCGCTGATGGAGGACGGTTTGCGGGCCAAGCTGGTGGAGGTGTGCCAGCTGAGGAAAGACATTGACGAGCTGCGGACGCTCATCTCAGACCGCTACGCACAGGACATGGGTGAAAACTGTGTGACGCAATGAGGCCCGACTCTGCAGAGGCTTCCATTTCCAGCTCGTCAGGACAGACGGCGCTCTCAGAGCTCATAAAGGGAAAATAAAGTCAACCTGATGGAAACAAACAAGGTCTTTCTGACTACTAAAGGTTGGACCAAGCTGTGAATCCAGTTTACAAGGACGTCTTTACAACAAGTTTTTTTTCTTGTGGACGTTGAATTTTCAAGGAGTTTGAATGTTTTAATGTATTTATTGAGACTGCTGGAGGTTGAGTTCCTCACATTGTTCCTCTCAGTTGTCTTTGAGGGGAAGTAGAGCAACTGGTGTCCTAAAGTGCCTTGTGTTCCTGTTTGTGCACCTCCAAACTTCATGGACGTCAGTGATTTTTTTACCCAAAGAAGCTTGTCCATCCTTTACCCAACAGCTACAGGTCGCAGGTCGACGTACAGGACTCTCTACATCGGAAGAAAAAAAAAACGACAAGAACAGCAGCATTTGAAGGTCCTTCATCTGAGTTTTGTGTCTGATGTGTCATTTGTGTGGTTTGGTATATTTGAGCTTCCATAAAAGCTAGCAATGTTCCATTTCAGAATAAATGACAGCAGAGGAATCCAGGTTAATCTATTCAGGACACCCGATTCACTATTTTTAATTAGAATAAAATATGAGCTGCTTTTGTTAATGCTGTGGCTCAGTTCAGAGCAAGTTGCACATGTTGAGTTCCAAAGGCAGACAGGAAACGGAATGTTCTGCACTTCCTGTGACTTCCTAACACGCTTATGACATTTTATATACTCCAGATAACACACACATATTCCTTGTTAAAGTTAGGAATATGGACGAAATCAATGCAAAACTTGTTCACTCAGGTATTTTAAGAGGTTCTTTTATTCGTTGTGCTTGATCTGAATGGTTTCAGAAGTGTCCGCAAGTTCATTTTGACCCCAAGCTCAATTTTTTTATAGTTGATAATGTAAAGTCCAGCGATGCGGTCATGTCAAGCTTTGCACACATACTTGCACCAAGGTGACGAATGTTTAAGATATTTACAGTACAAGTGTCTATATAATGCTTATTTAACGTGACTGTACTCCCATTGTATTTAAAGTATATTAAGCATGTTTTGAATTTAAAATGGAGGCTTTGTCATTATGTGCTCATAATATATTGTGCATGTGCATAGGTTTAGAATTAACTTTTATTTAAAGAAGGGAATAGATTAAGGTAACGAATTAGACGTATGCAACCTCACGTTAACCAGCATTTAGTATCAAGCTTTGCACACATACTTGCACCAAGGTGACGAATGTTTAAGATATTTACAGTACAAGTGTCTATATAATGCTTATTTAACGTGACTGTACTCCCATTGTATTTAAAGTATATTAAGCATGTTTTGAATTTAAAATGGAGGCTTTGTCATTATGTGCTCATAATATATTGTGCATGTGCATAGGTTTAGAATTCACTTATTTAAAGAAGGGAATAGATTAAGGTAACTAATTAGACGTATGCAACCTCACGTTAACCAGCATTTAGTACGCATTTCTGCAGATATGTAATATTATTCTGTGCCTTTACAAATCTATGCAGCAGAACCACAGTATGAAATTGAAGGGTATTTTCCATAACTGGCAGAGACATGAAGTTTATTTCATAAAGGTACAGGCGAGCTAAGCCATATTCACAAGCAATGCATATTTATTCTCAGGCAGAGAGCTGCTCATAACCTGATGGAGAATGTATGTGGTGCGCTTCCTTGTGCTGTACAGTGTGATCGCTGAAAGCATGCTGACTTGTGTATATAGGAATACAAAAGCAACGTGCATTGATTGACATGACCCACTCACTGCGCACTGAAAGCCACTGGTTGGCTTAACAGTAGGTTAAGCTTTTAATTTTCCAGCTAGATTTTACAAATGCCAAAGGTCTATTTATGTACAATTTTTTTCTCTCAAAAGTATTAACTATTTTTCCATTTTGTAAACTGCTTTTCATTTGTACAAATGTCAAATAAAGTATTTTTCTACATTGGTTTGTTTAATGTTTTTGCTAATAATAACAGTGTAGATTAACATGTTTTATTACAGGGGAACGAATGTGCAACTCAAATTTTGGTGGAAAACCTACTGTATATTAAGTGCATTTTTTTTACAATTTTATAAATGAAATGGGCAAAGCATATTTCAGGGGCTCTGACCACGCAAAAAAAATAAATACTGGTAGTAAATCCATTTTTTTAGAATAAAGTGTGAAAAAGCTTAAATTAAAAGGCATAAAGTTACTGCAGTTCATTTAGCTTTGCCATGCATCAAATTATTTTTATACTTTTTTTCAAAGCTATGCAAACATAAAATGCATCCTCGCCAGAAGCGATTTAACAAAAAAACTAAATTGCACTGGGTTTCATCTATACTTCAGTGTTTTTCCAAAATTAAAGGAAATATGATGAGACGTAAGTGGAGTGTAAAGGTGCTTTAATAAGTCAGCAACCCTGCAGTTTACCATAGTAAGATTAATCCAAGCAAAAAAAGTCACAGTTACAATAAAAGCATCTCGCAAGGAAACTAGTGACCATTTGGCCTGCTAAAACCAATACAAAATTAAAAACAATTATCGTTGTATATGCATTGCATTTACTCAGACATAGATTGAGAATTAATGATTTTGTGCACTAAAACTTGACGACTAACAACTTCACCAAAAGTGAAAGTTGTAAAAAAAAAAAAAAAAAGTGTTTAAAAATACAGTAAAAAACACATCATAGGCATGTTATAAAAAGTCAGTTAAAACACCAAAGGTTTGTCTGAGTGGATGAGGTCTAGGCCACAGGCACTTGACAGGCCTGAAGAGCGTTGAGACGGCTGAGACAGGCCTGCGCACACTGCAGCACCATCCCCTTCAGCGCCTCCAGATACAGCTCCTGCCCAGAGTTCAGGTACAGCCACATGAGTCGACTGAGCTGGGCCGTCAGACAGCCCCCGTGTAAACTCTCTGTTCAAACACAAACACAAACATCAAGGTTATGAATGTTTGGTGGCCATCAGGAAACAAACAAACCTTAAGTTATTCATTTATTCTTTTAAATGGCCAATTCAGATTCAATATCTAGACAGCAAGGTGACTGATATACACAATACAGTTTCAAAGTAAAAATGTACACAATTGCTGATTTTAAAATAAACATTTAATATAAATCATATTTTACACATTTAAAGATGCATTTAAAATAGATTGAAAGTCTTAAATATTTTAATTATTTTATATACATTTCTTTTTTACACATTACAATAAAAATATTTTTATCGTATTAAAGTTTGCATTTTTAATTTCATACTACTGCACGTAAATCTTAAAATGCCACAGCATGAAAATAAAATGCAAACCGTATTAAAAAAAATGTTTGGATTTTTTTTTTCCATGCTATGGTATTTCTAAATTATTATTAATTGTATTAATGTTTGGATTTTTTTTTTTTTTTGGGGTATGGAACTTAAATTTAATCTTAATGTTTTTTTTTAATCATGTATATAAAGAAATGTTATTGTGATTTCATTTTATATACTAACAATATAATATTTTTTTAAACCATTGAGCAATTAAAAAAATTGTGCAAGTCTTATTTCCTTTCATTACATTGCCAAATTTTGACCAATTTGTGATTGACTACTGCAAAGTATTAAAACAAGCATCTACATGAAACTTGTAAGACGCTTTATTATGAGAGATCCTTCTAATGCAAATGCCATGAACTTTGTGTGGTCCTGACTGCTCACAGAGGACTGGATTAACACCTTGAACAAAACTGTCAGCTGTGATTGTGATAGCATGACACCAACCCAGAGGAAATTACAAATCTCCACAAATGCCAGTGGATTTCATTTATGATTTTTCTGTCCTACAAGAAGACGTTTAAAAAAAAAAAAAAAAAAAAAAAAAGTTAATGAGATGATCTAATAAGAGCAGAAATACACTAAACGCAGCAAAAGACCAGACCTGAGGGTCTCAGAAGACTACACAAGCATCGGCAAAGCTTACAAATTGAATATGGAGGATTAATCACAATATGAGCCACCGAGGTACTGGATTATGTGCAGTTGTTCTGCAGTCATTAGATCGATTCAGGCTCCTCATCATGTTAGCTGAACCCACCTTGAGAGATCTTGGTGTCAAACTCCAGCAGTGTGTAGAGCGATTCAGGCAGCAACTGTCTCGCCCAGCCGTTCTCCTCCAGGTAAATCCAATCCCGGATCAGCCTCTTTCTACGCAAGAAACCTTGCACATGATCCAGGTACACTGACTTACCAGACACCAGATACAGCCTTAAAAAAGACAAAAACATTACATGCATGAGCTGGAAAACCATTATCAAAGCGGCTACACAAGGCAAGGCAAGTCTAATATTTGTTCTTTTCATTAGCTTGGGAAATAAGACAACCCTTATTAATAAGCCACAATGAGAATTAAAAACCAGAAACAATGTAATAGCTTTTGCGGGGAAAGTAATTTTTCAAGCACTTCTGAACAACGAGGCATTCATCTTCACAGTCTCTCGAGATTTGCTCCTGTATAATGACTGTTACAGCTTCAAACAAAACACTTAACAAAACTCGATTTGTGTGCAGCTAACATGCAAACACACTCAGACATACAGCTCCTCTATTGTGGATTTTTAGCTAAACTTAAAACCAGCCAAGCAGGACTGATGGTAATGATAATGACCAATTAGACCGAGATCAGATAGCAGGGCTAAACTACATAACTACAACCATTTTATTTGCACAAAACCCTCAAATTAAAACTATTATATATATATATATATATATACACATACTAGATAGGTAGGTAGGTAGGTAGGTGATAGATAGATAGATATGATCTGAAACATTAAAGTGTGACAAACATGCAAAAAAATAAGAAATCAGGAAGGAATATATATATATATATATATATAGCGAGAGAGATAGTAGTCAACATTTGAAGTGGATCAAAACCTTTCATCAAAGTTGTGAACATGAACGTTTAATTGTCCAGTTAGAAGCATCATAAAAACAACCATTTCTTCAAGTGAGCACTTTACCACTTCAGTCACTCACACATCTGCTTATGCAAGACGATCGGCCTCAAGGAACATCCCACTTAACTTTTCACACTACTGTTCTCTGACGCTGTGGGATCAGGCAGACTTTAGAGTGGAGATCAGTCGCCATACACTTCAAAGATATCATCGACTGGCTGCAGATCTCAGGCGTGAGTTACTACAGGCTATTTGTTTGAAGCTGCCAGCGGTGCTTGTATCTCCACCCAGCGCACTCTCCAGGCTTCAAAACCCAGTCTGAAAGCAAACCACTGCTAAAGCTCAACGCTTTCACCGCTAGTTTTTAATGGAAACGACAGCAACCCGAATAATAGAGCAACATTTTACAGCCTGAAAATAGTGATCGATGGGAAGCGCTAAAAGCAAAGCTCCTGTGTACCAGCAAATAAGAGTGTCACTAATCTAACATAACTGTGACAGAGCCTCATTTAAGCAAAATGTTGCATCAGTTCGGATTCATCATGTTTTAAAAATAAGCTTTACAAAGCAGTTGCTTTGTGCACAATGTGCTGAAGACTATCACCATCAATATTAGCACGGCATAAAATTAGGCTGCTTAATTTAAGTTTGTTTTGTAAAATAGCTTATTTAAATAGAAATAATTATTTAAAGTTAGCTTTATTTAAATAAAATTAAGCTAAATACATTTATAAAGATAAATAAAAATGAAGTTAGCTTATTTAAAGAATTAAAATTTGTATTTTTTGTAATTGGACCAAAAGTAATTAAACATTAGCTCAATTTAGGATTATTTTTATGTATTTAAATACAAACTAAATACATTAAATATTAAAAGTTAGATTTTTAATTTCTAAAATTAAAAAAAAAAAACTTAAAGATAATACATTTTTTTATTTATTAAAAATTGTTAAAATACTATATTTTTTATTCATCTAAAATATTTTTAGATTATTTATAAGTATTTAACATTTTAGTTTGTATTTAAATAAATAATTCAGTTTAATGTAAAGCTTTTATTATTTTAGATAAAAGATTTAGATTTAACTTTATTTAAAATTTATTTTGTATTTAAATGTATAATGTCATGTTAAATGTAAGTTGTTGTTTTTTTTATAAAAAATCTTTTAAAATGTATACATTTATTTTCTTTGTATTTAAATACATAAATTAAATTAAGCTCACATGCATATAAATACAAACAATATTCATTTTAAATATTTAAAAAGTTTTTTTATTTTTTCATAAAATCTAAAATAAATGTTTAATTATTTAATTCAATACATTAGTTATTCTGTATTCTTGGGAGAGAATGAGAAAATGAGACCGACAGTAATGGAACAGATTCAAGCAGGACTGACTTGTAGTAGGGGAGCGTCTCAATCATTTTCCAGTTGACATAATTGGCAGCCGTCTCCTCCAGCGTACAGACACGGGTCATCTGGACTTTGGCCACCTGCCAGAAGCGCTCGTGCTCTATGAGCGTCTCCTGCATCTCCCGTCTCAGCAGAAGATACACACCCTCCAGTGTGTCTTCATAAACCTGCCAGTGACACATCACTCCATCAGCAAACAGTATTCTACCTGACCTTGCTTCTGAAAAACGCCATGCATAAGGGAACGGGACCGAATTTGTATATTAATAAAAGTGCAAAAAAAATTTAGTAAAATCACCACACAAAGCGCTGTCCAATTAGCATTTCAAATAATCGAAAAAATCCTGATATCCTAGTTGAAGTAAAACAATAAATGCTAATATCAAGCATGCAGGTTATGCAAAGCACATACATGAAAACCATGAAACGAAACGGATTACATTAACTTTTGTTGAAAGAAAAAAAAAAAGCACATTTAATGTCCCTCTGGTCCTTTGTGTCCTTGGATGGTCACGTGTTGTAAAACAGCGTATAATGGCAGGAGAGTTTGTATGCTCAGACATGTGATGTAATTGACTGGGACATGCACCGGTACGTCTATAATTCATTTAGGCAGCCATTAGATAGGAGCGTCTGCTCACGTCCATGACCTGTGAAATCATTTTCCCTGGCTAATGAAATACAGAAGATGAGCACTGCTGGAATATTTAATATCACGTCCTCGGAGGAACTTATTTGGGTTTTTTTTTTTTAGATTGGGACAAGAGATATTAGTTAGAACAGAACAGGGAACAATCTTGTGTGAAGAAAAGTTAGTCCCTGGAAAGACAGCATGTCAAATTTATTCAAACATCACATTGCACACCTGGGAGAGAGGACTTCATGTCAAAGAAAAATTTTTATTAAAAATTAGACCAATATTTTCAGGCATCCTGCATGTATTCCATAAACGTACCTTTCTTCGCTTCAGTCTGCCCCAGTCGCGGCCCAAGATCCAGGCCATGAGAGACTTGCACATAGAGAAGTAGTTTCCGACAGTCTGAATCCCTGATGGAAAGAAAGTAGAGTCAGAACATGAGATGATACTCCAAGAGACTGGAGCAGTAACATTTGATCTACAGACGGTTTTCCTGCCAAAGGACTAGTACAGGCATAGTTCCTCAAGAGAGAGCACCACACAAGACCAGCAAAGAACACAAAACAATCAAATACAGCAGGTTTTGTTTGACTCTTCACTGGTTTGCAGATCAAGCCAATTCTCCAGCAGAGGCTGACCGGTAATAGATTTTGCAAATGCCAGTAACAAATGTAGGGGGGGGGCGGGGAAAGCAGCTTAACAAAAAAATAGGCTAATAGTTTCCTTGATTTAAAAAAAATAATAATAATAATAAAAAAATAAATAATAAACATGCAATTACAACAGCTAAATTAAGAATAAGAATAAGGCAAAACAAAAATACATGCTATTAAAAATAAAACCGCTAAAATAACAACATTAAAACAAGTTATTCAATAATGTGAATAAATAAATAATAATAATAATACTAACAGAGTCATATAATGGCATATATTATTAATAATAATAATAATAATAAATAACATACCATTAAAGCTATTATTATTATTATTATTATTACAAATGTGTGCTATTAAATAAAGCTAATTATCATCATCATCATCTTTAAATTTAACCAAATAACTTACCGAGGCTCTCTTCTCCCCGGGCCAATCGGCCTCTCCAGTAGTCTTTGGTTATGGGGTGCAGGGAGGCCAGGTACCTCACATCACACAGGGTTTCACCCCAGGTGGCCACCTTCCGCTTGCTGTGCTTCTTCCACTGCAGGAAAATAGATCGCAGCTGCTTGTTGTACGGAGCCGGCTGGCGAAACAACCAATATGTGAAGAGCCACTGGAACCTGCACTGGACATATTGATGGTACATGGACTCCAGCTCTGTGTGCTCTAAAATCACCAATAAAATGGTTGTCAATAGCAACAAAACTATAGCTCGAAAGCTAATAGGCAGAAACATCTCATATGAAAGAAACGCTGCAATAAATGGAGATGGACATGCATTCATAAACAAATCGGCACAATTACACCTTTCCGCAACCTTACAGAAGGAACTCAAACTTCTGGTAAAAGTTTGAAAGACCTTTAGATCATCACTGACCAGGACGCACTACATCCTGTTCAAAGCTAGCAGCTAGGCTATCGAACATGGGCCTTTCATATACTAGAGTATTAAAGGGGTCCTATTATGCTTTCTCGCTTTTTCAACTTTAGTTAGTCTGTAATGTTGCTGTTTGAGCATAAAAAAGATCTACAAAGTTATAAAGCTCAAAGTCCACTTCTACACACACACTGGCCCAGCTAACCAATCACAGTACATTTTGTATTCCAGAAGGCGGGTCTTCATTTGATACAGGAACTATTAGAGCGGATCATGCTAGACTGGGGAGAGGTGTGTTGTAATAATGTAAAATATGTGAAAAAATAATGTTTTTCGAACAACCTAGTATGAGAGCCTGTTCTAGTACACCTCCAAAACAAAATCAAGACTTTGTAAAAGAGCATAATAGGACCCCTTTAAAAGAAAAAGGAAATGCCAGGTGAGGGTGAACTATGAGTCACAGTACTTCTCCAGACACATCACTCAAAAACTGTGGGTCATACCCCAACTTTCCCATCAAGGGTCCATCACAGCAGTTTGAAGTGACTCACCAGTGCAATAAATTGGATTACTACATCTTTCTTCAGAAATCCCATTTCTTTTAGAGGGGGAAGGAAACGTATACAGCAAAAACAAAAAAGGTCAACCAGACCAATGAAAGCACCCATTTTTTTTTTTTTAGACGACAATACAGTACAGTTGGAGTGAGCCAACCATGAACTTGTTTGCCATTTTTCAAAGTCTAAATGCAATGCAAAAGTGCCAGAGAACAAATTGCAGCTGACTGGATTCACTCTAGCACTTACAGAGGATTAAAGTAAGGCGATATATTGCATAATATATTATATTCTTTTGGCAATATTAAATCACAATATTCACAACATTGGTTATCACTTTTTATTTGGCCATTAAGCTTCTTAAAGACCAAGCAAGCAGACAAGTTTCACAAAATGGGATGCAGATATCTTACCACTGTTTTGGTGCTGGCTGAGAACATGCTGGAAGACCAGTGAGACACTACCATGATGCTTCAATGCAAGATGATACAGCTCCCTCCATTCAAACTTAAGGGTGTCACAATCTTCCGTTTTCTCTGGGAAACAGAACAACACATGTTAGGCTAAAATTAAACATGGAAAGCCCATGTGACAGCTGAAAGTATGACCACCTTGGAGTTTGTCCTGGAACAAATCTGCAGTGATTCCCCATAGTTTCTCCACATCGCTGCAGGGAAGCCTAACTGAAGGCAAGGGAACGCTTTCCTCTAACACGAGCCACTGCATCCAGTACTTGTGCGGTGCAAGCGGGATCTCCACAAAGAGCTTCTCCTGAAACGCACGGTTACAGTGGATGTTTCTGAAGAGGGATCTCCACATAAAAACTAAGCGGAAGGCGGTTTTGGCTGTTACAGGACACCGGGTGTGGGTATATGACAGATTGACCCCAAACGAATCCTGTGAAGAGAATTTGGAGAGAATTAGCATGCGAGTGACCACTGGAATAGTCTGCTAGGACCACTAATTTACATTAAATCACTTCAAGCCTGCAGGTCAAGATAAATAAATAAATACAGCTCCAAAACCTCATGAATGTAATGGGAATGAAACAATGATTTAATTATTTCAATTCTTAGGTACATATATAAGTAATAGTAGTATTTGTTGGATTGCTATTTTGCTAATTGTGGATTTTAGTGTCCAGTCACGATTAATTTTGCAGATGTATGACAAAAATGATAATCTTTGAGAACCGTTCAAATTGCAAACAGACTAAAAACCCACAGGAAAATACTGTTGTAAAAAAAAAAGTAAGTGTTAAATAAATAAATACATACATACATGCATTCAATTATTAAAAAGCAACAACGCAAAAAAAAACGAGTCTTCTTTACCGTTTACTCAAATTCATTTAAAACATACCGAATACTCGAATCATATTCGATTCTTTTAGCTGAATGACTCCAATTCACAACCGCGCACTGTGTTTTTCGTCCACTCAAGCTTTCCATGCATTCAAAGATTGATTATAGCAAGAGAAAATATCATTCGTAGAAGTTATTCAATAACTTCTATCATATATAGAAGGTACATTACAAATATGCCGCGAATGAACCGGTGTTTTGTGTCTTGAACGAGTCTCGGAGCGGCGATGAACGAATCAGGCATATCGCTCTTAAATTAAATATGGATTATCTGACAGATCATTCAACTACATTGGAGTCATTTTTGTTCACATAACTAAACACACATAAAATAACCCTTATTTTCTCTATAACTTGCTCAGTGTCATGCCCAGCGTTTGACTCGGTTCCGAGTCGGCTGGATGCATGATTCAACAGTCACCTATAACACAATGTTCACTATTCACCACCGACTCGCTTAGGTATGCACTATGCATAGAGTGAATTGAAGAATTTAATAGGTTCGACTCACTGTGATAAATCAAAAATCGAATTTCCACGCAAATTACCTGGAAGTGTGTGGTCCACAGAGAGTTGCACGAACAAACTCGGAACAATAAGCTGCACGTGCTGCCGAGCCTCAGCAGCGACACAGGGTCCAAGTTCTTCAGAATATCGAGGAGAACTTCATCACTTAAACGCAATAAACCCGTTGTGTTGTCGCTGCTTTCCGAAGTACAATCTACTGTATTCAAATGGGGCTCCTCGTCTGTGGCGGCAGTCAGGCATGAGAATTGCTCCAGCAACTCACGCTCCCAGGTCGTGCTGAGGTCTGCCATACCTGTGCCGGTGTCACCGCCCTGTTTGCAGCCGCCCCTCAGGTGTTAAAGGTTAGGAAGAAACCACCTGAGAGAGGTCATAGGGTGGTGAATCTCTAAGGAGTTGCTCATGAATATTAGTAGTTCATAAATATAAATGAGGTTACGCCGACGTTGCTTGGCAACATACCTGCTTAAACTAATTAACATTCATACGGCAAGCGTTTGATTCGCCAAGCCAATCGGATCGGCATTCTTGGACCGTTACGTAATAAATATTCATAAGTTAAACACTTAATTTCCCAACAGCCATGACAAAAATGCATTTCTTATTTGCAGTGTGTTTCTAATGCTAATTTATTCCAAGCTCTGTCTTGAATAACTTGAATTCACTGTGTTAGAGGTGAATTTTACTTTTGATGTTGCTGTTGCCACTTGCCGGCACCTGAAGTTCCCCATGGGGTCAATATAGTATTTTTGTCTGTTGTAGGGATTAATTATGCTTTTATTAGCATCTTTTAATCACTGTCAAGTTGTTCCTAACATGTATGAGTTTCTTTCTTCTGTTGTGCACAGCATGGAAGTTAATGCTGAGTCCATGGAAGTTAATGAATGCTGAGTCCATGGAAGTTAATGGCTACCGTCAACTGATTGGATACCAGCATTTTCAACATTTTTTGTGTTCATATATGCGTTTGGAATTACATGAGAGTATGATGACAGAATTTTCATGTTTTGGTGAACTATCCCTTTAAAAATTCATCTGATATGTAATGTTTTGCAAAGTCAAATACATTTTCCCCAGTCTTTTCATGTTTTTTGAGTTTAAGACAAATATACTTTATTTTAAGCAAGTCAGACACATTAAGAATTTCCGATATTTAAATGACAACTTAAGAATGAAAAAAAAAATTCAAATATCAGTTCATGAGAAGACTGAACTGCTTTTAAAACAAAGACAAGTGCAGTAAAATAGTTTACAAGTTTACAATCAATTGCTATTACACAGACTTTTATATTTAATACAAATGCATGTTCCCTTTTTCTTGGCAGAATTAAAACTAAATATGACCAACATAAAAAAATGAATATGGTATAACAGTTAAAGAAGGGTATAAAATCATTCTTTTTTTTCCCCTTTTTGTATTTCAGACTGACAAATGGAAATATTTATAATTTTGAGCAGATAATACAAGTACTGTACATGTATTGTACTGGATTTTATCCAAATAAGATGATAATTAAGACCGAACTGCTTATAAAACAAAGACAAGTGCAGTAAAATAGTTTACAAGTTTACAATCAATTGCTATTACACAGACTTTTATATTTAATACAAATGCATGTTCCCTTTTTCTTGGCAGAATTAAAACTAAATATGACCAACATAAAAAAAATGAATATGGTATAACAGTTAAAGAAGGGTATAAAATCATTCTTTTTTTCCCCTTTTTGTATTTCAGACTGACAAATGGAAATATTTATAATTTTGAGCAGATAATACAATACGCAATCATGACATGACGTCCTTAATTCTAAATAAAACACCAATTTAAAACTTCAAATCATAATTGAATACTAATAATTTAAAACTGTAAATCATAATGTATTATTTCTAAAATCATAATTTACTACTCTTAAATAGAACAGTGACTTCTAAATTGTGATTTATTCTAAATAGAACACTAATTTAAAACTGCAAATCAAAAATATTAATAATCAATCAGATCAATCCAAATCTGCATGCTGTTATTTGGAACACGAAAGAAGAAGAAGAAAAAAAAACTTGACAGTCAATAAAATCATTCTTTTTTTCCCCTTTTTGTATTTCAGACTGACAAATGGAAATATTTATAATTTTGAGCAGATAATACAATACGCAATCATGACATGACGTCCAGTACTGATGACACTGTTTTTACATCATGATTTCTCATTGGCTAATGTAACCCACAATAATATTACATGGCAAGGCACTGGCTCAAATCAGCATTGTAAAACTCAGAATGCAGTTTTCCAGAGACGTCGTCAGATAGATCTCATTTAAAATGTACAATAATCATGAAACTGTAGTGAAACAAACCATGTCAAGCTATCAAATACAATGAACCCTTTGTGATCGTATAAGAAAATAAAACATTCACAATTGAGCATTTGGACAAAACAGTCAGCACGAATCCTTCTAAACACTTGATGAGGTGAAATCATCTCTATACATGATGGATCTGATCTTTCAGATATACAGAAGTCACTGCTACCTATTGACAGTTTGTGATCACAGTGTACTTGTTTGCTACGTGGTTAATTACATCATTCAGTGATCATTATCATTCGTTTTTCTACAGACTCCTGGGCTGGGCAGTGGATGATTGGTTTTGAGAGACCACGCCCCCTTCAGGCTACTCTTATGCGAGGCTCCTCCTCTATTTCCTGACGCAGGCTCGTATAGGTCACTGAAGGTTCCAGGGGCCCCACGGTGGGCGTGTCTGTGATAGCGTTTCCCGCGTTGCGGAACTGTTTATAAACGCGAGGATCTTGTGCCACGTAGGTGGAGGAGGAGGAGTAGAAGACCAGTCCCAGGATGATGATGAAGAAGGACAGCAGGTAAAGCCCTGAAAACTGAACACAGACAAACAACATAATGAGCTTCATATAATGTGTCTAAAGAGTGATTTAAAATTCAATGATTTATTCATTCTAAATAGAACAGTGATTTAGAACTTCAAATCATGATCTAGTAATTCTAAACAGAACACTTTAAATCATAAAGTGAAAACGTTAAATTATAATTTACTACTTTTAATTAGAACAGTGACTTTAAACTGTAAAACTGTAAACCATGATTTATTAATTCAAAACCGAACACTGATTTATACTGTAAATCGTTATTTTATTAACTTTTTTCATAATTTACTGTAATATTGAATAGAACACTGATTTAAATAATGATTCGGAACACTGATAAAATAATAATTATTAATTGATTTATTCATTCTAAATAGAACACTTATTTAAAAATGTAAATCATGATTTATTAATTCTAAATACAACACCGATTTAAAACCTCAAATAATAATTTACTAATTCTAAATAGAACAGTGAGTTAAAACTGTAAACCATAATTGATTCATTCTAAGTAGAGCACTGATTTAAACTGGGAATTATTTATTACTTCTAAATAGAACATTGATTTAAAACTTCAAATCATAATTTACTTTACTTTTAAATAGAACCCTCATTTAAAATGGTAAATCGTGATTTATTCATTTTAACTAGAACACTGATTTAAAAATTGTAATCATAATTTATTAATTCTAAATAAAACACTAATTTAAAACTTCATATCATAATTTATTAATTCTAAATAAAACACCAATTTAAAACTTCAAATCATAATTGAATACTAATAATTTAAAACTGTAAATCATAATGTATTATTTCTAAAATCATAATTTACTACTAACGTTTTTTTTTAAAGAATAAACCTTTATAAACTTTAACAGCTATGGTATTTCTAAATAAGCAAGTGCCTAAATTATACCCTTGAATGCAATATAAAATAAAATTGCACCACTGACAATGAATGCCATTTTTGAGCACTGCATTATATTTTGCTGTGCCTTATGGTCAAGCAATGACTCAATATCCTTGTCAGTGCTTTGAAAATAGCAACAACAATCACGACTTTGAAAACTAAAATGCCAAAGCTTCACTCTATTTGCCGTCACTCAATCTCCAAATCACATCAATAGTTTTTCATCCATAGGGTCTGAGGTGTGGATGAGCATCACAACAATCAGTTCAGGCAGTAGAGCTGTGCTATAAACAATGGCCTCTCAGCTTGATCGTGGTCCATTTTTGAGCCACGTGCTGCCCATCTATAATCATGCCTGTGATTAACAAAGTGCTTCTAATTACATGCAGCCTTCAGCTCTGGCCTGAGTTAATAATTAAAGCAAGAAAGAAAGAAAGAAAAAAAGAAAGAAAGAAAGAAATCTGAT
>NW_015633173.1:818638-819045 GCF_001515625.1 Sinocyclocheilus rhinocerous | reverse complement strand
GTATTTTTAACAGTATTTTACTGTAAAATTACATTAAATGTAATTACATTTATTTACCGAATATAGTATAGAAACTTACTGTTAAGCAGTTAACAGGTTTTTACTGTGGCATTTTTAGTGTTTTACTGTTAAAATCACAATAATTTTTTACAGTGTACAATTGACTCGGGTGTGTGAATTTTTGATGCATAACATCTTATTCATCAATTTATATATATATATATATATATATATATATATATATACAGAAAGGATCAATGAAAATGACAAAAAATGCTGTACTGCATGCCAGGCCAGTAGTTGCTGGGCACTTTGTAAAGAAACAATACGTGCCTCGCACATACCTATACTGTAAAAAATGATTGTGATTTTAACAGTAAAAGACTGTAAAAATGCTACAGTAAAAA
>NW_015633173.1:818297-818612 GCF_001515625.1 Sinocyclocheilus rhinocerous | reverse complement strand
AAACCGTAAATTGACACTCCCAGAATTCCCTGCATGACACTTCATATTTGATGTTTTTTTTGTTGAAATAACATGTTTCTTCTTAGCTTTTTTCTTATCAGTAGTGTACATTAGCGTTTAATCTTACATCTAATGTTGTTAAATTAATGTTTATTGCATCATTTCAGTACGGGGCCAGCTCCAGGCATGGGCAGGGGTGGGCTAAGTCCACCCAAATGACAGTCTTGCCCACCCAATCAGAATTGGATAAAGATTGCGTTATTTTTTTTTTTTTGCAGTGATTAAAACCAAACTGAAGTGGACTGTTAAGAAGTT
>NW_015633173.1:807944-817911 GCF_001515625.1 Sinocyclocheilus rhinocerous | reverse complement strand
GTGGCACCGAAATGAGGCACCGAAATCTGCGTTCTGATTCGGTTCTAGTACATACCGGTTACATAGGTACCGGCACCGGGTTTCGGTACCCAACCCTAATTACTACTTATATTTCAAAAGAGATCCGTGCATGAATACAGCAGATCTCCCGCTGTCTATGATGTCATAGTAAAAAACAACAGTAAAGATGAAGAAAAATCACTCACAGTTATTGAATGGAAAACGTTCAGATAATCTTAAATACTGAAAGCACTCTTTGTTTGTTGTTTGCAATATGTTTCTTTGCTCCTCTTTATTATTTGCTACTTGTATGTTTTGAAGCAGGGCCGGCTCCAGGGGTGGGCTAAGCCCACCCAAATGACAGTCTTGCCCACCCAATCAGAATTGAAGATTGCGTTATTTTTTTTTTTATGCAGTGATTAAAACCAATCTGAAGTGGACTGTATTTTAAGAAGTTTAAGATATAGCTGGAGTCTGCCCCAACAATAATAAAATAACACCAGAAAATTGCAGCATTTTTCTTTTATTAGCTCAATGCGAGGCGAGCTGAATTCACAAGGCTTCAGTCTGTTGCAGAAAAGCAGAGGCTGACAACGAGCGAAAACGGGCAGAAATATTTGCGCGCTATCACGGGGAGTTTGCGAGTTACGGGGAGTTTAATAGGCTACATGAATATGTGTCATATAACCTACCACTGAAATTACCTGAGCAATTTTAATGTTCTAAAAAGCCCGCTCATTCAATAACGTGCATGGACGGGGCAAGAGCATATATGAGCATCTAAAATGCATGTAGGCTATACAGTTCAGTTGAAAGCTTACCCCTTTTGGATTGCTGTTAATGCTGAATGTAAGAATGAAAACTGAAAGTAAAGAGCTTGTGCGGTGAAAGTTGCGTTCGTTGTAACTTGCAACAGTCGGCTCGACTGTATAAGAAACGTAGCGTTCCCTGACATAAACGACCAACAATATCCAGTGATGCAAACTATTCGAATTTTTTTGTCAAATTCCACGGTTTTGAATGGAAAGTAGGTCTGCCATTTACATGATTCATGTAATTTATAATTGATTATGATGACAATAGCATTTTTCGGTTTTGCGTTTTCAAAAATGCAATTGAAATTGAATTAGTGCATATTTTAAAATAAAAAATATTATTTGCAGTTCAGATTGATTACTTTACAAAAATTCTTATTCTTGTTTTTTTACTGTTCTTTTTTCTTTAATTTATTCCCCTAAATCCTTTATTTATTTAGTTTCTTTAAATAAATACTATAGCGTTTTTCGGCGGGGATCTTCCAGTAAAATTCACATTCTAGGGGCAAAATATCACGTTATTGGGGTCGCTTCAACCCGCGGACACGGCAACAGTGTTAAAGTAACAAGCAGAGTTGCGCTTTATATGGAGAAGAAAATGCCATTGCCATCGAAACTTTTCTCAAGACAGTTCCCTTCAGTGATACATTAATATAACCCCAGAAATGTAATGCATTTTTGTACTTATTTTACTGTTATTTTCGGGATCTACTGGGACAGTGATAAAGATCTAGCAGTCGATCGCGATCGACGGGTTGGCGACCACTGATGTACAGTATAAATATCTTCTAGACTATGTGATGATATGACAACTAAAAAATGCCCACCCAGGATATCTGCCAGCCCAACCTTCTATAGCCGTCAAGAACCGGGCCTGTTTCAGTATCATGTGTGTCACCATGATGGGGTTAAGTGTTTGTGTAAATGACACTGTGCACCTTCTTTTTTTTTTTTTTTTTACAGTGTATAGATTGACCACATGATATGCATGACGTCACAATTTTCACAAATTCACTTTTTAGTATCATTTTCAAAAACTTTTATTTTGAAAAAGCTTCAAAAAAAGCTTCAGGCCCCCAAAATGCCATTGTTGTATAAATGAACTACCAAAACGCAGTTCATTTCATTTATAGTTGAAAACTGTGTTGTGTAAACGTTTACTTAGTTTTAGTTATTTTAGTACATAAAGTTAAACTAAATTAAAATTATAAATTTTTCCTTGGCAAAGTTTTTATTGTATTTCAGTTAACATTTAGTTAATGTTTTTTTATGGTTTTAGTTTTAGTTAATTATAATGACCCTAATTATAATGACCCAATACATTCTTGTGAAGGCATCTACAGATTTCTTACATGGCATCACATGAAATTTTAAAGTGTCTTCATTTCATTCTTACATATAGTTTTATGTGTCTCTTAATATGCAGTGAACTCAGTATCTTTGCAATATGTTTTCTTCAGAAGCAGAAATTGTATGTCCTTTAGTTGTATGGAGTCACACACAGATCTCAATACCAGCAATCATAAAAGATGTGCTTTTAACATCAGACAACAAATTACTAACAACTACATCAGGATAAATTAGTTTAGCAAATATCTGTAATAGTAACTATATATATATTAATGCTCATTTAATGCCACAGACCATTAACAAATCCCTTAACATTATTCAATATGACGGTGTTTGATCAGAAAACATCATTATGCTAGTTTTGGGAGAATGAAACATGTTTTTACATAAATTCAAAGTATCAAAATATCTGTGGCTCAGTAGGCCTCATTTGCAATTGCTTTTAGTGTTGTTCGCTGATCACATGACATCTAAAAGCTCTAATTCACAGTGAGACCATCGGCGCTTCCCACCACACTGTGCCGAGGCGGCTCTAGTGTAAAAACTACATGCATACACACACTCATAAATATTTGCTAGCACACACACTCTAAAGCCCTGCAGTGATAGACATTAGGTTTTTGAAGTCTAGAGAAACTCCACAGAGAATTTTAAATAAACTTTGACACTTTCTCGCAGTTTGCAGCCCTCTGCTGCCTTCCCCCCTCAAACATCACAGCAGAATAAATATTTCCAATAAATCAATAAACGCAAGTCACACTATGTCCTGGTGAGGCCTCTGTGCATATCCACAGTTGCTTTTCATAAAATCAAGTATGTATAAATCTGTCAGCATGTGCATGGTTAGATAGGAAAAATGAATAAATTAAAGACGAGAGGTTTAGGACTGCCCGATGTCATTGGAAAACCTTTGTAGGTTAGTTTATGATACCAGAGCAGTACCTAAAAGAACCCAGAAGGACTTACTTTTCATCTAGTAATGAAATACTTCATACTTCAATACTTCATCTAGATATCTATTTCCTCAGATGGTATCTAGAACTAATGCGATGATCTGAAGAACCTGTGATGTAACTTCAAGAACTTTTTAATAGAACTTTTTTTTCTAGAACAGCATATAAACAACAGGAGAACTGAATACAGCAAAATGTTTTTGATAAGGAAAAAGTTATTTGATAAAGAACCTTTATATTATCAATTAGAACAAGAAAGCACACAATATCATTATTTCTTTTATTTGCATCTTTATCTCACAATTGTAAATGCATTACTGTAATTAAATATCTGTAGCAACTTTTTTTCTTGTAATTTTACATTTTTCTGATAATTGTGAATATTTTCCATCTTTTCTTATCTCACAAATATTATTTCTTACAATTGCAACTTTGACTCTCAAATTTGCAACATTAAATCACATAATTGACATAATTTTTTCAAAATTGAATGGCATCTTTCTCACAATTGCAACTTCGTTACTCTTAATTGTGATTAAATATCAAAACTACAACTTTATTTCTTTTAATTTCAACGTATTTTCTCATAATTGTGACTCACAATTCTGACTACTTTTCATACTTGCAACTTTATAACTCAATTATGATTTTATTTTTCACAATTACAACTTTATATCTCAAATTTGCAACATTAAAGCACACAATTGTTATTAGCACAAGTGCATTTTTATCTAACAATTGCAACTCCATTACTTGTAATTGTGATTAAATATCATAATTGCAACTTTATTTCTTGTAATTTCAACTTATTTTCTTATAATTGTGATCATTTCCCACAATTGTTACTTTATTTTTCATAATTGTGACTTTAAACTCACAATTGACGATTTTCACAACTGAAACTTTATTTCTCAAAACTGAGACTTTATATCTCAATATTGCAGCATTATATCACACAATTGTTATTATTTCTCGCAACTGCAAATGTATTACTCATAATTCTGATTACATTTCACAACAGCATCTTTATTACTTGAAATTGTGACTCTATCCCACAATTGTTACTACTTTTCCAAAATGAAATAATTGTTATTATTTCTCGCAACTGCAAATGTATTACTCATAATTCTGATTACATTTCACAACAGCATCTTTATTACTTGAAATTGTGACTCTATCCCCACAATTGTTACTGCTTTTCCAAAATGAAAATAGCAGGAAAAAAATCCCGCCCGTGCATTTCCAATTGAGGTTTTTTAAAAGTTAACACACCTGAGAGTTCAGTCCAGACCACAGGATAGAAATTAGGCAGATGGTTCTGGCAAAAATATGGAAGATCAAGCCCAGCCTGAGTGATATTCAGTACTGCAAGGGTATTAGAGCCGGCAAGAGTAATATCTGCTGGAAAGGAATATATTCTACTTACATCGCCAGTGTGTCAGGTTGCTCATTTAAATATATCAAGTGGTGCTACATGCCAGCATGACTATGATAAAGCACCTGCTATTTCGAGCCAGACACATGGTGCCCCCTTTTTCCCTAAGCATTAGAGGGTACGGTGATGTAATTACAACCTGTAAAAAAAAAAGGTGCCATTCTCGTAATAAATCATACTGTAATATGCAAGGTGTACTGA
Source organism: Sinocyclocheilus rhinocerous (assembly GCF_001515625.1). Lineage (NCBI taxonomy): Eukaryota > Metazoa > Chordata > Actinopteri > Cypriniformes > Cyprinidae > Sinocyclocheilus > Sinocyclocheilus rhinocerous. The sequence continues at coordinate 813,157 of NW_015633173.1, read as the reverse complement.
GTGTCATATTTCAAAATGAAAATTATGAACCAAAGATGGATTGTACTGTCCCAGAGACAAACAGCCATGTGTTAAAGGAGGGTTTGCAAAGAATAAAACTTGTCTTTGTTATTCAATCAACTTGTTTTCTTTTAATTTTCTTTTCTTTTGGAACTGACTGATCGTAGGCCTCAGGTTATGCACCTCAGTTTTTAAATGAACAATGCCAAAATTATCCAAATTATGCTTTTTTTCACTCAAGTTACTAGAAAAGCTACAGTATTTTGCATTTTGTTATTTACTGTAATCCCTAACATTATATCCCAATTATGCTTTTTTTCACTCAAGTTACTAGAAAAGCTACAGTATTTTGAAACCAGCTGCTGTCTGTAAATAACTATACGCTATACTGAAAAACAGTCTAGTTATTAGCGACACTGCATTTTGTTAGTTACTGTAATCCCTAACATTATATCCGATGTTATTTTTGCTTTCTTATTGTTCTTTAATGTAACTTTTACTTGCTTATCTCAAAACATCAGTGGCTATATGTGAAAAAATATATGTGAAAAATGTTACATTCTTAATATTTAATATTTTCTGTGTAATGTGTTCTTACCTTCCTGAAATAGCTTTTTTTATATATTACTTGTATTTTTATTGTTTACATTTTTGTCGAATTTGTGTCATTTTATTTCTGTAATTTTATCAAACTGAATATTTTAGAGTGGCACACAAACTAACTAATAAAAATAAATTGCTACACCAAAAAAAAGTTCAATACATAAATAATACATTTTAAAAAAACATTAATTTAATTCCAATTTAATTCAAAATTGTATTCATTTTTAATTAAAACAACATCTTTTAAAACATCTTGATTAGAGAAAGGGAAAAAGAAAGAAACACTGGAATGTATCTAAATAAATTTCCTCAACAATATTTGTTTGAAACATTTTGATTAGAGAAAGGGAAAAGAAAGAAACACTGGAATATTTGTATATTTTCCTCATTTTGAAAAGTAGAGTGTATTGTCCATCTACAAAGAAATAACAAGTCTTGACCCACTAATTACGCTGGAACGACCTAAAATGACCCATAATAGGTGGAAAATGGACTGTTCTCAGCATGCAAGCTTTTGTAGCCACATTCAAATTTCATATTCATTGATTTCAATGAATAAAATTAGTCAGCTATTAACGCCTGTCCTCAACAAAGGAGGCAATGTTTGCAGGAGCATTTAAAATCCCACATTGGCCTTGGTGTGTTCCCTCCCTGCTGCTGCTTCTCTCCACCTTATTGTGAAAAGAAACAGCACAGCCATTAATGCAGACAAAAAAAGAGCTTACAGTAAATGTGCCAAGCCACACTTTCAAATCAATGCTAACAGCCTTCATCTGGAGCAGGCTACCTCTGAATAAATCAATAATTTGATTAGTATTTCTCATTCATTACTAGACTTATTTATCAGCATAAAGGCTGTTAGTGTAGGACTACTGTACATGCTAATGAACAACATCGTTTTCAAACTGAATATGGTGTGCAGTAACTACACCTATCATATCTTGACACAATATACAAGTCATTCCTATTATGCAATTGTCTTCTGAATTTTTTACAGTTTAGAAAATGAATATGCTTGTGTAATTTAAAGAAGTATTTCTTTAAAAAATCAGACTTGCAAGCCCACACACTTACAAATGTTATTTATAAAATTAACAGAATACCTAATAAAATGTAGTTTACAGTACATGAGGTTGGCAATTTTATATAGTGTATATAAAATTGCATATAAACACTTAATTGTTTTTTCTCTTCCCTTCATGAAGTGTTTTTGTATATATTTTATACATTTTAAAAAATATATATATATTGTTTATATTTTTGTAGTCTATTTTATATGATCATATTCATTTCTGTAATTTTATTACTTGTATTTATTATTTTAGAGTGACACACAAACTAATCAATAAAAAGAAATTGCTACACCAAAAAAAACTGTGTTACTTCCTTAAGGGAAAAAAACACTTTAAATTCATTTTTCATTAAAGCATCATTTAATTGAAACATTTTGATTAGTGAAAGGTAAAACAAAAGAAACACTGCAATATTTCTAAGTAAATATCCTCAACAAGATTTGAAAATAAATGAAACATTTTGATTACAGAAAGGCAAAAAGAAAGAAACACTGGAATATTTTTATATTTTCCTCATTTTGAAAAGTAGAGTGTATTGTCTGGAGTCATGGCTAAAATGGCAATATCTGCTCAATCCAAAGTAGTGCAATGATTTAAAACTCACATCTATTTTTACTTAAAACAGATATTATACAAAATGGAATCAAACTAATATGATTCATCTTTAAAAACTGAGTTTAATAATTTAATCCAATATATTAGGACATAAAAATGACCCACAACAAACTGCACTCCATCTATATTGATTGGAGAATATCAATCAAGTCAGACAGTTAAGATCCTTTCAGTACTATTCTACCACACAGCTGAAGACATGAATATTGGCATATCTGCTGATTGAAGAGTCTCCATGAAGAGTCTCTGTCTCTCTCTGTGGTTTTCTAATGATTTGTTCTGTAACCACCACATGTTTCCGGTAAAATTCTCATTAACAGCCTAAACAATTTAATCTGGATCCAACTGCTGCCAATAAGAAGATACATCCAACCATCAAACCATCTACTTTTCCTCATGGAACATGGTCCAAACAAGCCACAAAGTGTAAATCAAAGCCTAACTGCAGTGAGAACCTGCTACTGTCACACATCCACGGGCTACCAAGATTTCAGGAAATTGAGCAACCCGTCCAGATCAGAACTCAATCATTACAGCTCATTTTTTCCCTGAATTGGCTCAGCTGAACTGAACATCGAAGGCTATTGTGGGAATCAGCTCGATTCACATTTCAAACACACTCTCATCTACTTCTGTCTGACAAGCGGCAAATCACTGTGAAAAACATGCAAGCACATTCTAAATGGTCTTAGCCAAGAGTGGGTATATGCCAATATCTGTCCGTCGCAGATATGGATTCATACACAGAGGGATCCGAAGTCTGAGATAACTAGAATAAAAATGCTTCTATTTTACACATTTAATATGTTTTGCATTGAATGTTTATAATATTGTATATTTTATATATATATATATCTATAAAATATAATTATAATACAAATAATTGTATTATTATTATTATTAATGCATTAACATTATTACATTATCAGCATAAAAATTTGAGATAAATCCTGCATGATTTGAGACAGTGTTATTTTAGATGGAGTGAAATACTATTCTAGTTTTTATTAATAGTTTGAATTGTTTTATTTTCATTTCATAATTTTGCTGTGTTTCTGTCATTTTTATTAGTTTTTTTTTTTTGGGGGGGGGGGGGTAATATGTCTAAATATTTTTTTATTAATTTTTATTTCAGTTATTTTTACCTTTAGTTATTTTAGTAAATCAAGTTTATCTAAATGAAAATGAGAAATTTTCTTTAGCAACTGTATGTAATAAAGTTTTTTTATACAATATATTTTATGTAATGTAATGTTTATTTTATTTCAAAAATGCAATTATATTTTTTTTAGAATCAGTGAAATACTATTATAGTTTTTATTAATAGTTTAAATTAATTTCTTTTTGGGGTTTTTTCCATTTTCATTTTACAATTTTAATAATTTTGTTGTGTTTTAGTCTAGGGTTTTTTATGTCTACATGGTTTTTATTCATTTTTATTCGGTTTTGAGCTTTAGTTAATTTAGTAAATCAAGTTAAACTACATGAAAATGAGAAATTTTCCTTAGCAACTATATGAAATATTTTATTTCAGGTAACGTTTATTTTATTTCAAAAATAATTTTTTTTAGATGTTTTTAATGGTTTTAGTTAACTATAATAACCTTGATTTAAGATGATCCAAAGAGTGTGAAAGCAAAAACATCTCACTGTCTGTTCATGAATGTCACAAATTTGCTTATTAGAATCTGAAATATTTCTCATACCTTTTATGTCCTTTCTTATTAATTTAATGATATTAGATCTTCACTGTAGTCTCAGACTTTTAGGCTCCGCTATACACTCACAGGGACCTTGAGTTTGCGTCATGAGCAGAAACCAGGTTTCAGAAGACAAAAGGCCAGACACAAAAATAAAGGAGAAGAGACTGCAGGTGTAGACTGCCGACCAGCAATAACAACAATGTGCAGAATCTGAGAGAGCTCTAGCTACATATGACCACATTACAAATGGCTCTGGCATTCAGTTCAGGGCTGGAGAGAGATTCATTTGGAGGCACTTCATGTCTGCCAACTTTCTTTTACGCTGATATAACCCCTAGCCTTTATGTGTACAGCACAATGGCCAGAGAGAACAACAGTATGAAATATTTGAACACAGAAAATGTTCTTTATATCATACCAGACATAAACATCACATAGTTAAAAACAGTATTACTTATAATGGCTATGGCTGTCAACGTAATGCATTCATTTAGTTACCATTTGTAACTTGGCAAAGCATTTTAAAAACACTGAACAAAAAACTAAACAAAAAAACACACAATACAGCAGCCAATTGAAATGCACATATAAACAAAAAAACTGATGGAATAGGACAACTATAACAGGTTTACTAATCTGCCACACTTAAAACCCTTAAAATTACTTAAAGGTGACATATCATGAAAATCTGAGTTTTCCAGGTTTTAAGTGCTATAATCAGGACCCTGGTGCATCTACCAACCAAGGAAACGTGAAAAAGATTAACCCAATCACTTTGTTTTGGTAAGCCTTTTTCTGCAAGCCTCTGAAAAACCGAGCGCGTCTGATTTCGCTCCCTTGGTGACGTGGCAAAGGGATCTCATTATAATATTACCGCCCCTTAATCTGTAAGTTTCCACCCAAGGCACCGTCATTTTGATTTCGCAAGCAACAACGGTATACCAGTTCGAAAGTTTGAGCAAAACATACTAACTGGCTTGAATGAGAACTTAGTTTAGTACTCTCATGCTGTGACAGCCGCTTTCTGTACGAGTGCACTCAGAAAACAGTATATCAGAAGTTTAAACTCATATGGTTTGAAACGCATGATTTCAGCGTGATAAACATGATAATCAGAACCAAAAGAGATGTTTTTAGCAGGTCCGTGCTGTAATGGCGCAGCTCTATTCTGGAAAAGGGGGCGGGGAGCAGCAGCTCATTTGCATTTAAAGAAACAGGC
>NW_015633173.1:795155-807882 GCF_001515625.1 Sinocyclocheilus rhinocerous | reverse complement strand
TGTTATTTTACATTTGATTATTCAATTTCTGTACCTGAATACTGTTAGACTTACCTGAAAAATATAAAGTACTGCTTATTTCATTTGTATCTTTGTTATGTTATATTTATCTATGCTTGTAATTTGTTTATTTCCTATGCTGATTTACTCACCCCAATCATTGATTAGTTTTTTTTCTAAATAAACTATTCAAGTCATGTGGTGATTTTTGTTTTCATATTGCAATATATATCGCTGAAAAATAAAATATCGCAATGTGAGTTTTTTCCAATATCGTGCAGCCCTATTTGGATGTGTGCGCTCAGAAAACCGTATATCAGAAGTTTAAACTCATATGGTTTAAAACGCATGATTTCAGCGCGATAAACATGATAATCAGAACCAAAACAGATGTTTTTAGCAGGTCCGAGCTGTAATGGCGCAGCTCTATTCTGGAAAAGGGGGCGGGGAGCAGCAGCTCATTTGCATTTAAAGAAACAGGCCCCAAAAACAGCGTGTTACTGCTTCCACTCAAAATAGGCATTTTCAAAATGATATAATAAATGATCTGTTGAGTATTTTGAGCTGTAACTTCACAGACACATTCTGCGGACACCAGAGACTAATATTACATATTGTAAAAAGGGGCATAATATGTCTCCTTTAATATGGGGACTTTTTCCAGCACATGTTGATAAAGCTTAAGATTAATGGCAAATTTAATCAGCATATCATGTAATTAATTTGATAAAGAAATGTAATGATTGACAGCTCTGCTTAAGGCTAATTACAAAATAGTTAAGGCTCTCAAATCTGATTAAGCTATGTTTATAGCTGTGGTAAAAAGCTTGTGTGTGCACATTTTAAACACTAGAAGTGGAAAAAAAAGTTTTCTACTAACTTCAATAAACAGTCTTTTTCGAATAACAATTTTTTCTACTAATACAGTTTAATTAAAGGTTGTGTACTTAGTTACCAAGAAAATAAAATAAGAGTTAAAATAAACGTTAAGAGCAATTGAGACATAAAGGAAAAAAATAGTGTCATCTTAATTTTAAAAATTTAATTATTACTGTATTTTCCTGTATCTAGTGTATGTAAAATACTGAAATTAGCAAAACAACACCTTACACTCTTCTTACTTCTTATGTTTCTACAATCTTCTTAATATTTCTACATTATTTTATATACATTATATTATATTATATTTATTATATTATATTATATTAATGCATGTCTACATGTCCATCAAACATTAACTGAAATCCATGATTATTTCTGCATTTCAGAAAGAGACAGATGACAGCTGTGCTGAGCCTCTTCACACAAGGACATCCAAAACAGAGATGCTTTAGATGTGATTACAGCTTTTGTTATCACTAAAAAACGCCTCTCGGCTCAGACCGAATCTGATTTTGTTGAGCCACTTCTAACTATTCCCAGCAAGCAGAGAGAACATGCAGTAACCCGGAGCTTTCTGCCGTTGGCGACAGAGATGGAGGCTTGTTTCATATCCATCACTCTAATTGTATTTCATGAATCCTGAAGCTCAAAAACATGGTCTTTTTTTACAGTCTATGGTCCTAATACATTCACCTTACAAAAAAAAAAAAAAAAAGTCAAACAGTTTTATTCACCAGCAAAACATCCTCCGTACTTCCATATTTCACTTTAATAGCACCGTAACCATTAAAACTAATCATTGTGATACTCCATATAATAATCAATTCAAAAGAAGCAGAATCCCTTTTTTTCCTCCAGACAGTGTAATCTGTACTAGACGAGGAGAAAGAGTTTAAAACACTATGCTCATTGTACAGTATGACTAATGGCTTTGTTCAACGACGGCTTTAGTTGTAATGGTGGTGTTTAGAGATGAAGTCTCACATTGTGGCTGGACCCTTCCCTGAAGCCAAAGTGCCTCTGAGATCCCCTGATAAATCGTCTTAGTATTTCAGTGAAAAATCCTTGCTCATTCTTTTAAAGGCGTTGTATTATTGCATTGTGGATCTGCTTCAATTCAATGCAGCTTTTTAAAGCGGTTCGTATTGAAGGATGGGGCAGCACAACCTATATTGAACCCAACGGCAAACTCGCAAATAAGCACTGCTGTGAACAGGGTTTGAAATTAACTTTTTCACTCAACAGCCAATTTGGTAACTAACTTTTTAAGTTACCAGCCATTCAGAGCTTCTACAGTACAAGCTAAAACAAAAATATCAGAAGAAAACCAGATTATAAGCCAGAAATCATGGCTTAGATTTAAAGTATATTTATTAAACATGATTTGAAAGTTTTCAGTTTTTGACAGTCAGTCATTTGCGGATTGCATTGCATTGCATAAAATGAAATGAAATCTCAGTGACTACATATGAAACAAATAAAACAATAACATTTGTTTCAACGTTTTTTCATAATTTTAGAAAATATTTGAGTTAGAAAGTAGGGCTGTCAAAATGGCTGAAAAACTAAATTCGAATTTTGTACTTAAATATTATCAATATTCGAATTATATTAGCATTTTGAAAGGCATAATTTCAGTTAGGGGGGAAAATGCGTTTGGCTTCTCTCCTGAGGCCACAAGAGGGCGCATCAAGCAAAATATTACTAATGCACGTTTCTTCAAAGCAATAAAATAACACGACTATCTTTGGAGAAAAAAAAGTGCATAATGATTACATTAATGTTTATAAACCATATATAATTAAGTTGCTTAAACAATTAGAAACAAAACAGCATCATTTATGTATGTATAGTTTAATACAAATGACCGAAAACCAATCACAAAGAGTACTTTTTTCATTTAAAAACATGAGATGCAGTGGGATGGGGAAAAACCGCCATAAAGTCTTGAGACATGTTTTTTAAAAGTTCAACTTACATTCATTTTGCATGCTTTCTAAACATGCGGCTCTCTTGTGCGAGACGTCACGCGAGCGGCTTGGTTTCGGTTTTGACGTAAACAACATCTTCCCCGCATTGATTGTTCTCTTTTTCTGCAATATTTTGAATGAACAACGTAGCAGCGCCGCATCCAGTGGGTTCAACTGGATAGGCTAAAAAAGCATTAAAATGCAATGACACCTACATCGTCATCACATCATGTGTGCCACTGATAAGGCTGCATGACGCACACCTAAAATTCGAATGCAACGTTTTTGCATTCGAATGTGGATTTTTATTTTAAATTCAACGAATATTCGAAATTCAAATTTTTTTTGACAGCCCTATTAGAAAGTATTTGAGTTTTAAAGACGTGCACTTCTTGTCCAGTGTGCGACCCTCTTTTCGCTTTGTTTTGCTAATACTAGAGGCTTCTGATTGGAGAACATAATGTATTAATCACAATCGACCAATATGTGGGTAAGTGTTAGTTAGATAATTGTTTTATTTTCACCTGCATTTGGTAAGTTGATGGGTGTTAATTACAAACCCTGGCTGCAACCCAAGACACAGCTGCACTATGGACACTTTTATTTTCCTATTCAATATATTATGTTATTTTGAATAAATTACATCTCTGAAAACATAAGTCAACACACACATATCTGTCATCCTGCCACAGAAAAATGGTCATGCAAAACTAAATTGTTTTTGGTGCAAGAAATCTTGACGTATATTGTAAGTGCACATACTTTGGGAGGAAAAATAAATGATGTGCAGAATTTAGGATTCTTAAATCTCTAATCTCTAAAAACCATGTTTTTGAAAATTGTGAAAGCTGCATGTTTCATACTGAAATCAGACCTTCTCTAAGAAGGAGAACAGAGAAATTCTGCTCAACATTCAAGAGAAAAAAAAAATGGGGAAGTGAGTAAAATTACAGCAGGTGTAATGACATACAGCTGATGGTGGTGGTGAGGAGGTGAAAAAGAGTGAGAGCATATTCTAACCTTGTACTGGAACAGGAACAGGCCGCAGAAGAGGCTGTACAGGTCGGCTGTAAGCAGAGAAAGGTTCACCGCTGTGGCGCTGGTTCTTTTAATTACCAGTGGCATGAAGCTGTACAAGCCAAACATGCATGCGCTGAATCCAATGTACAGCAGCCCTGAGAGGACATAAAGAGTTAAAACCACATCAGTCAATATGAACAATGAACAATGCATAGTGCAATGTAAAAAAAATGGTCATTGTAAAAGAGATCCTTAATCTTTAGACAAAATGTTTATCAACAACCTTAAATAACCCTAAAAATTATATAGTAGCCAAATTGGCTGGTGAGTGAAAAAGTTAATTTCAAACCCTGGTTATAATATACAGTATATATATATAATTTATTTATTTTTTTAATTCAAAAAATGTAAAGTATATTTTTAACAAAATATGCATTTTAATATAGAATAGAATAGAATAGTTTGGAATGTATTGGTAATGTAATTAATTTTTGTAATGTAATGATACATTATTATACAGCTTTCTGGAATACTTGATTCTGATTGGTCAATTATGACATTCTGGAACTAAATATTTTCGATTCATGACTGCTTAACTATTTAATAGACTAGTTCATCTCTTTCATATCACTCTGAAATCTCTTTCTTCTCACATAATTAAACAATTACAACTTAAATCAATATTTCATATGAACTGCACTATCCACATTGCATCTGGGTCTTGATCTGGTTTATTTTGCAATAATCACTGTACATTATCTCTTATTTATGATGCTTAACTATTCATGGCTGTGGTCTTAAAAATAAAATGTATTATAAGACAGAGCAAAAAATAACCATGGTTACAATTTTACATGCTATTTACGAGTACCTCTATATAATGCATTATATGTACAGACTTCATAGAAAACATTATGAACAGCTTCTAATATATTACAGTACAGCATTATATTGCAGCTTCATATTGTGCCAAAGGACTGTAGAGGCTACAGATAAAGCCAGTGTGGAGTGTAGCACAATATTCTTCTGTTAGCAGCATTCAGCTGTTTATGTCAGAGAGGACAGAAAGTCAGCAGCTGTGATATTCTGGTCATAATTCATCCAGCACAATCATAATGGAATTGGATGGCACAAAACAATTAAATTATTCACTTGTGTTTTCTCAGGCCATTCATTTCAAAATGCGTTCGTAAAGGACACAACTTTTGTTCCAGCAGATGGAGAAGCAGCAGAAATGGAGATAGATAATGATAATTTGTTTTGAAATGAAAAAGCAGACAATACTAACAAAATCTGCGTCCTGTCTGGCATCCCACCAAGTCACCAATTTTGCTTTTGTAGGTGAAGTACACAATTTTTTTTAATGTTTTATATATTTATTTTTCCTATCTCGGTTTGGGAAATATAAGGGAAAAACGGGAAAAATTAGACCTCCAATACTCAGGATCTAAAAAAAATAAAAATCTAATAAATAAATAAATCATGAGTTATCCCATTACAAATAATAATACTGTAATGTTCAAAACAAGTATATTGTATATTTAGTTAGCCCCTTTATATTATTGGTACCATGGTATTCATTTACATTGTACTTCAAGGTGAATATAATTGTACTACTATAAAAACATGATATTGCTATGATACCATTAAACACAGTATCACAGCACATTTTAATAATCTTTTTGTTAATGACAGTGCAGCAATCAAAGAAAAACTATACAGGATCAACTCTGAAACCCTTGAGGTAAAAACAAATAATCAGCTTGTACCCAGTAAGGACAAATCAATGTCAGGATTATATCCCACTATATATTTCAGTGCTCACTGCCGTTCAAACGCAGTTGGTTCTCAGGCTATGAAGCTTCGGAGCTGAGCAGAAGGCTTCATAATTTATTCAGATGCCTTGCTAACACTGTTTGGCGATGTAGCACATCAGAGAATTATAAGTTGTCACCTGCTATTCAGGGGAAGTTCAGATCTATCTGTAGGCGAGGATTTAATGTGACTCATAAAAAGAAAAAAAAAAGCCTGAAATAAACCCGTTAAAAAAAAACTCTAATTAATTGGAGGTGATGACAATATTTTTAGAAAACTTTCAGTGTGGATCTGACAAAAACGATTCAAAAACGATTCAACAAAATATGAAGTGACACCTCCGTTTTAGTATTTAAAAACTTTAAGTGTTATGCTTGAAAACTCTTTAATTTCCTTCAAATAAAAGCCATGTTTGACATTTGTTTTGTAATGCAGTGACATTCAGACATTTTAAAAAAAAATAGTTCACCCAAAAATGACATTTTGCTGAAGATTTACTCACCCTTAGACCATCAGAAAAGATTTGGAGAAATTTATCATTACATCAGTTGCTCACCAATGGGATCCTCTGTGAGTGAATGGGTGCCGTCAGAATGAGAGTCTAAACAGCTGCTAAAAACATCACAATAATCCACAAGTAATCCACATGACTCCAGTCCATCAGTTAATGCCTTATGAAGCAAAAAAACTGCATGTTTATAATAAATTCATAATCAAGACATTTTTAACTTCAAACCATGGCTTCTGGCCAAAGATCCATAATAATGGTCCATAATTCATAATAACACTTCCTCCAGTGAAAAGTTCATCCCCTGTTGTCCTCTCACATCAAATCCACCAACATATTTGTTTAGAACTGTTTTGGACTTGTAAACAATGCTTGATCTGTGCGCATTTCTCTCCTAATTCAGACGAGCCAACTTTTTCACTGGATAAAGCAATATTATGGATAGAGGACTGGTATTTTAGTTGGAAACAATGACTGAAGTTACAAAACATCTTAATAATGGATTTGTCTATTACAAACATGCATCTTAACTGATGGACTGAAGTCATGTGGATTACTTGTGGATTATTGTTATGTCTTTATCAGCTATTTGGACACTCATTCTGACGGCACCCATTCACTGCAGAGGATCCATTGGTGAGCAAGTGGTGTAATGCAAAATTTTGAAGAAACAAACCCATCTTGGATAGCCTAAGGGTAAGAAAATTTTTAGCAAATTTTCATTTTTGGGCGAACTATCCCTTTAAGCACCCAAATGCATTTGAAGCCACTATTTAGTATAAAATATAATAAATGCAATGATACACAAATAAATGTGAATTTTCTCATAGTCTTTCAAAGAAAGTGGCAACATATCTAATGCATTTTAATCAACATGCCCTCGTTATTTTTCAAGGGCATCACAGTTTTGGCGGGAGATGTTCCTTCTTCTGGCATAAAGCGCGTTACTTGCAACAGCCCTGACAGTTAATGACGTTGCCCCCTCAAGCGACTCTAGACTTGCTAATGTCCCTGTGACAAGCCAGCATCCTCCTGGGATCCAACCCAAATGCTACCTTTGGCACGACCTCTCAACACTTCATCAAGCCGCACCAGGAGCATCAATCTGGATTAAACTTAAGCGACTTCAAGGGTCATAAAATACACTGCATTTGAGGATGCTAGTTTTGCCAAGTCTCATCTAAATGGGATTACAAACCGAATGATATTTGTAATTATTTCTAATAAGTAAAAGTGTTTTTGTGTTTGTGCATTCATTTTCTAAGATGATGTGAGTGGGCATGTGTATTCATACATGGGGTAGAGATGTCACAGACTGCATAAGCAATTAATTTTGTTAAGTGTCTTTTGTCAACAGTTTAAATATGCCTGTTATCATTTGCGAGGAAGTCAAATTGAAAGTCAGATCGTCTGGTTATGTTGCCGCTCCAGCATCTCTCCCTGAGCTCAGCAGCACGTGCACAGCAATATTTAATCAGCCCCATCCGTTCACAGCTGTCTGATGTTGTTTCTAAGGAGGTTTCAACACCAGACCCGTATATATTTGAGTGCAGTGCTATGAAAGCTGTTTACTGAACTCGGTTGCACACAAGGTCCCTTGAAAGCGGGGGTCTGGAGTGTGGTTTACGCGCTTTGTGATTTATATTTGCAATGAAAGCTATCCAGCCTAATTTGAGGAAACGAACCGCTTTTGATGATGCATATTTTGTTATATCTGTCACAAAACATTCCAAAGATAAATGGAAAATGCTTACATGTTGACAAAGGAAATTGAATTCTTGTTCGAAATATGGTCAGAAAAAAACATGATTTGATTAAATGGCATAAACTTTTCTGGTGGGAGGAAATATAGTTTTTTTCTATTTTAATATATTTTAAAATGTAATTTATTCCTGGGATGCAAAGCTGAATTTTCGGCATCATTACTCCAGTCTTCAGTGTCACGTTATCCTTCAGAAATCATTCTAATATGCTGATTTGGTGCAATAAAACTAAATACCCATATTCATGATACAATGAACAAAAACAAGTCTTGTTTTTTGCAGTGTTGCTTCTCTGGAAAATGTATCTGGTTTCAAAAATGTATAGATATTTTTACTGGAAAACAGTCAAATAAATAAATAAAAGTGTCAACAATTAAAAACTCATATAGAAGTACTTTTTTGAAAAGAGACTAAGAAATATACTTATGAAAAGAAGCGATAAAAAATAAAGGCATTATTTGGATGGTTTAAAATTTCTTTAAACTCTGCATTTTGAGTGTTTTTTTAATGGCTGTCAGTTGAATCTTAATGTAATGCAATTAATTAGATAAAAAATGTCATAAATCGACACAATTATAGATGCCTTCTGACCAGTACAAAAATCTGTTATTTTAAATTGTAATCATTTTTCAGTTTTTACTGTATTTTTGATCAAATAAATGCCTCATTGGTGAGCATAAATGACTAATAGCTTTTAATAAACTTTTGAATTGTAGTGTATTTATAAATCTTTGAAATGAGATCAATTTAACTGGGTTAAAATTTACTTGGACTTAATTTTGTAGATTTTATTGTGAATATACATGTATTTTGTCTTCTTGCACTGGCAGATTCTACATTTGTTTTTAACGTTTTATTTAAAATAAGTGAAAAAGTATCTACCAAAGCAATACGACGACAATTGTTCATGTGAAACATGCATTCTCTAAAAACATCTTACTGGTTTAATAAACCTTCAATTTAGTGAACTACTCTTTTTTTTTTAATCTGGAAAATAGACAAAATACTCGCTAAGAATAGGACTATTTGCAGTAAAACCGCTTTCAGTGTCAGTGGTGCATTGTGAAAAGAGACCAAGTGTGAAAACCGTCAAAATCACCAGCTTACCGATCTGCCAGTCCCACTGCACCTTCAGAAGTTCCTTGTGCTCCATAATAGCCCTGAAAAACAGAAACACAGCACAACTCCCATTAGCCACAGGTGAGCTCAGCTGAGCTGGGGGAAAACTAGAACGTCAATAAAAGATAAATAGCGACAGCGCCGAAGTCTCTACAGCATTCTTCATTTTGACAGGTGGGCGATTTCGGCAACAATGGGCAGTGTGACAAATCCAGCCTGCCTGAGCAAAGAGCGGTCAATCTCCCCTGAAGCCCTCCTGAACAGTCCGAGGGATTCTCGTGACACACGGCCAGTTCTGTATGAGCTTTTCTGACATACTAACAATGACAGGTCATCCCATCCCCCTCACGCACAATTAAAGCCGTGCAGGAAACAATCCTCTGGCCCTGTGTGACACCTCTGTAGAGCCATCACAGGACCGCGCTGATGATCTGTTGCCAAGGTTACAAGTCTCATCGGCCGACAGCGTCTAGAGGTGCATCAGCGGGAGACCGTTCCTGAAGCCCTGAAGCCTGCAGATGAAACTATTTGATGCAGGCAGAGAGAAAGAGAGAGAACATTCTAGATCCAGTGAGGTTGTCACGCTGCTTCCTCCAGAGCCCTTTATGAAGCAGTCAGACTTTAAGTGGAAGCAGGGTTTGACTGTCATCCACAATTCTAGCCTGCTGTCAGATATGAATGCCTTTCAGCATAATTACACCCAACTGGCATGGATAAACAGTGTCGTTGGCGTTTATGTAAATACGCCACAAATATAGATGTTAAAGCGCATTGAAGCTCCGGCACTGGGGGAATAAAGGTGTTAGATGAGAATGCGACTCCAGCTGGAGCTGCTGAATGTTTGCTGGGCCTCGTTTGCAGATGGATAAAAATGACAGGAGACAAGAACCTTCCAGCTGGCTCACGCTTGGAAGTAGCTGGGACGTGTGGTGCCGGAGATCCAAACGGCTCTGGTGGAAATGATAATTAAACATGCAAGCTGTGTAAACGTCAAACTGTGAGGAGGATCTGAGGGTGACGGCAGGTGGATGGCGTCACAATCCGACTAGAAAAATCATTACGTTTCTATGAAAACCATGTGAAGGTGATCTGCTGTTAGAGCATTAAATAATCATGGTTAAACAGTTGACAGGGAATCCTGAAGAAACTTGGAGAAAAGGGTCTTTATTTAGAGTTCAATGGTGATAGACTATAGTGAGCATTAGATGGCGGCAATTGTCATTTAAATGTAAAAATAGGAGAAATGAGCAAGAACAATTAAATATCCAGTATTAACTGATAACAATAAATTAAAAACTATATGGGACCAATGTACAATACTGTTCAAATGTTTTAAGTCAGTAAGATTTTTTTAATGTTTTTGAGTCTCTTATGCTCACCAAGGCTGCATTTATTTGAGAAAATACAGCAAAAGCATTATTACGATTTAAAATAACTTTTATATTCTGATATATTTTAAAATGTAATTTATTTCTGTGATAGCCATTTTATTTGAATAGGCTGGTCAAAAGAATGACATTTATTTGAAATAGAACTCTTCTAAATGTCTTTACTGTCACATTTATTCAATTTAATGCATCCTTGATGATTAAAAGTAAAAAAAAAAAAACATTTTGAACCGTATTGTGCATCCTTAATTGACAGTCATTCAAAAGTAGCCATTTATTCTTAAGGGGCAATGTCATTTTATAGAGCAATTTAAATTTAAGTGTAATTGTTCATTTAGCCTCGCTGTTTAGCCCCGCCCACCGATTCACGCATTTAGTGTAACTAACGAGAGAGACAAACGCAGGTCTACACAGTAACTAAATGATAAATATGGCTCCGAAGACAACAAGACGCTGTGCAGTGCCAAGCTGTGGCAAAACAGTCTTTGCATTGAACTTCCTTCTGATGCCAACATTAGGAAAGAGTGGATGAACTTTATTTTTAATCAAATTCCAGACCGCGTCAGTAAGAACTTGGTCCTTTGTTCACTTCAAAAAACATCATAATTTAGAAGTAATAGGCTATTTTCTGTCCTATTTTGACCCCCTCATCTGAACGCTCTGTTTGAATAGCCGGATTGTAGACACGGAAGTAAATGCCACTGGTATGATTGGCTAACAGTTGTGTATGTTTGACAGCCTACATCCTTAACAGATGGACGCTGCTGTGATTTAGGTTAAAAATGCATAAATATTCAGTACATATCAAACAATCTGTAATAACAGACAAAGCAATAGTGACCGCGTGATAAAAACAGTTACTCACACTTGTGTGTTGCGACATTACTGTCGGATCTGATATAGTAGGTACAAAATAATAAAAAATAATAATCTTGATAACATTATAAGTGGACCTCAGAGAACAGTACTTAATAAAAAAGGCAGTTCATGACCCCTTTAAAAGTTCATAGTAAGAGACTCACAGTTGGATACCACTGAAGAAGGAGCCAAAGAGACCCATCATTCCCAGGAATTCGACCCGGCTCAGGTTTTTTACGATGAACTCCTCACAAACGTTGGAGATGCCGTAGAGCGTCGCCCCCGCAAGTACCAATAAATCCCCTAAGAGTTTATGGTCCCCTGTATAGATCAGACATTAGCGTTATATTAGGTCATACACTTTTCAGATATATATACTAAAAACTTAACTGAACTCAAAAACAATTTTTGTTTTTCAATTCTTTTAGTTTCTGTAGTTTCAAATCAAAGCAATACATAAGTAAGAAATCTCAATTCTCAGGAAACACAACACACATACTAATAAAATGTATACTTGAATGCACTGCAGGTCACTCTGGATAAAAGCATCTGCTAAATGCATAAATGGAAATGTAACATTCACTCAGCGGTTGGTAAATTATTCAGAGACAACTCAAACAACAGCAGAATTGCTGCAAATTAGTGTGATTTTCATTAGACCGCCCCGTGGGGAAAGCTGTGTGTGAAATTGTAAGGACAAGTCCCTACTGTCCATTCATATTTAATAAAGGACTCTGAAACGGAATCAGTCCGCATGGTGCAGGATTCTCGGGAGGATTGGGCAGTGCTTTACACTGATGTAACGTCTGGACTGTGGCTGCATGTGAAACAAAACACCACCCAGGGGAAACGAGAGAGGGTTATTGTGTGGGTTAATATTCAGGGTGTACCGTAGCATTGTGGAGGGACGAGGACTTACCGAGGCCTTGCTGTCGGCCCACCAGGACGTCAGCGCCCACCATGCAGCCCATGCCCAGGAGACACACGCCCACACCCACAAAGTGCAGCATTTTATACCTGACTAACAGGAAGAACCACGACAGCAGCAACACCACAGGGATCACGAAGCAGTCCAGCAGCTGTGGAATACATTGAAATACTGTATTCAATAAAAATCCAAAACATGTTTTGACATATCCCATATTCATACAAAATAACTCACAAAAAGCATTTTTAAATTCAAACTCAATTATAGAAGATAGGACAACAGATAAACAGTACGATAGTTGATTGATAGATAGAACGACAGAACGATAGAACGATAGATAGATAGATAGTTGACTGATAGATAGAACGACAGAATGATAGATAGATAGATAGATAGATAGATAGATGATCGATCGATTGATCGATAGTTGACTGATAGATAGAACGACAGAACGATAGATAGATAGATAGATAGAT
>NW_015633173.1:794478-794810 GCF_001515625.1 Sinocyclocheilus rhinocerous | reverse complement strand
ATGGATGGATGGATGGATGGATGGATAGATAGGTGACAGACAGACAGACAG
The DNA here is from genome assembly GCF_001515625.1 of Sinocyclocheilus rhinocerous. Lineage (NCBI taxonomy): Eukaryota > Metazoa > Chordata > Actinopteri > Cypriniformes > Cyprinidae > Sinocyclocheilus > Sinocyclocheilus rhinocerous. The sequence goes on along the minus strand of NW_015633173.1, from coordinate 794,759 downwards.
ACAGACAGACAGAGATAGATAGATAGATAGATAGATAGATCGATAGTTGACTGATAGATAGAACGACAGAACGATAGATAGATAGATAGATAGATAGATTGTTGACTGATAGATAGATAGATAGATAGATAGAACGACAGAACGATGGATGGATGGAAGGATGGATGGATGGATGGATAGATAGAACAACAGAACAATGGATGGATGGATGGATAGATAAATAGTTGACTGATAGATAGATAGAACGACAGAACAATGGATGGATGGATGGATGGATGGAT
>NW_015633173.1:789144-794179 GCF_001515625.1 Sinocyclocheilus rhinocerous | reverse complement strand
AGATAGGTGACAGACAGACAGACAGACAGACAGACAGAGAGACAGATAGACAGATAGATCTTCATACGGAATACTTCATACGAAATACGGAAATTCAATTCAACTCAAGAACTTAAACGGAACCCTTTATTAAATTTATTATTATTTTTCAGTGCTGGTTGATAACCTTCACTAGATTATACAGACCTCCTTGGACGGAAGTGTGGAATCTCTGAGCTCATTTAAATAGCTCTCTGCTGTGATGTTGCAGTGCTCACTGGACTTATTTGAGTTAACTGGTCCCATTTTCAGAGTCCAATTTTCAGCTCTAACCTGTTCATATTCCTCTAGTGAGGTATTGAAAAGTTTAGAGAAAATACATTTTTCATAAGGCCTCAATGACACACAAGAGATATAACGAGGTCATAAAATTTATACTGCGCCTCCATTTATGCACCAAAATCAGAGACATTTGTTAAAACGAGAGAAAGAGGAGAATATATAAGCAGAATTAGTCAAGACATTTGCATTCTGGACCTCAGCCAACACCATGACCATCTATAACAAGTAATCATCTACCTTTAATGGGCAAATGTTTTAAGGAGCGGCTCCATCGCATGGTTTGGCATGACTGCCTATTAATATTGATGAGCCATTGTGTAACCACATTACTGTCTATATAAAAATGTTAAAATACACTTGTTGTGAACCACAGGGGAAACAGCACGCAAAAGTTTGGGAGGTAGGAAGCATCTCTTCCACAGTGAAGAGCAAAACATGCGCTCCAGTGTGGGATGAGCAGCAACCCGACTAACCTCAGCAAACAAGCTATCATGTTAGACTAGAAACGTGAGAATGTTTCCTGCTCATTTAGAGCTGAAAATGCACTAGTTCTGTTAAAGCCTCTGGCTTGTTTATCAGTTGTTGTTTTTTACCATGTTTCTGTTTGTGACTTCATTTGATTCCTACTGTAATTTAACATACTTTTAGTCTACAATTCACTGATATCCTATTACTCTTACATACTGAAAATTTGTATAATAACTACAAAACCATAATAACTACAGTTATGTTAATACTGTACTTTATGATTCATTTATGTGGGATCTAAGTACTGTAAGAAACATTTCGAATCATAATTAATGATTATTTAAACAATTATTTATCTTTTTTGATAATGTACAGTAGATTGATGGATCGGAGTGCCAAGCCACCTAACGAGTGAATCACTGAATCGTTCATCAAATTGAACGCTGATTCACAAAGGAACTGAAAGTGAATCATTCATTCAAACACAGAATCATTCAGTAACGAAACAGCAATGAAACAACACTGCCGTTGACGGAGCAAAAACAGACAAAGTAACTGTTAATATAACTTGCTCCATATTATCTTCTTTAACACTTGATTTATAAAAGCCATATCATAATAACTTCTCAGAAGGCCAACATGACTGAAATAGTAACACTTTTGAAATAGCAAGCACATACCGTGTCTTTATTGTTTTTTTTGTTTGTTTGTTTTGGGGGTTTTTTTATAAGCGGCAACTGTTGAATAAAAGAAATATATTTAATCAAATGCCTATGGTATTTTGGAGGAAACTATGACTACTGTGGTAATTTTTTGTAATGTTATCTCAACAACAGCTTCTTCTTTTGTGGCCAACTTTGAAACTTTGTTTTGAGTACTTAATGTTACCTGTCTCCTTGTGATGAATAACTAATGCTGTAGAGTTCCTCACTGGTAAATCGCTTTGGATAAAAGAGTCTGTTCAATAAATAAATGCATCTAACACAGAAACATTTTCAAGCAGGAGGTTTCAGTTCATTCTAGTGTGTTATCATGAGTATCAATGCTGGAGTCTAAATCTAAATGTTTTGCCAGAGTTCCTCACTTATCTATTGCTCATCTGCACACGGCTCTCCGTTCCAAACAAATGTTGCTCATTTTCATCCAATGTTATACAGCTGCAATTTTGGTTTATTTTAATAAAACATTGAACCCAGGAGACTTTGCACTGAAGAATAGTTTACTTCTAACCAACAAAATAAAAAATAGTAATAAAATAAATAATAATAATATTTAAAAAATGAACACATTTAATCATACTCCCTGACCTGTATAAATTCTGTATTAAGACACTTTCCTACCATCGGTGCAACTGGTGCTATAGAAGCTTGCTTCCTCCACGGGAAAAATAATAATAATAATAAAGGTAATTGTGAATTTATTTCAAAATTCAGGCTTTTCTCACAATGCTGAGTTTATATCTTGCAAATTCTGAGAAAAAAAGTCAGAATTGAGAGATATAAACTCAGAGTCAGAATTGTGAGAAACATATAAACGTTATATAAATGCAGAATTCAGAGGGGGGGAAAAGTCAGAATTGTAAGATAAAAAGTCGCAATAACCTTTTTTATTTTTTTAATCCTGTGGCAGAAACAAAAAAAACTGAATTGCAAGAAGTAAACTCAAAATTCTTAGAAAAGTTATCAGAATTGCCAGTTGTTCATTGCGAGAAAAAAGGCAGAATTGTGAGATATAAACTCAGAATAGTTAGGAAAAAAAGTCAGAATTATGAGATAAAAAGCAATTACCTTTTTTATTTTTTTCATCCCGTGGCAGAAACAAGCTTCCATAGCTTTCTCATCTAACACCACCTGACATTCTAAAACAAAGTGTCGCTCATCTATAGTATTTATATTAAAGTTGGTTGCACACCAATGCAGTAGAAATAATTAGGAACTCCGGTGGCGTGCTTCAGGGTTTCTGTGTTTGATTGACCTGCAGGAGAGTCTGGTTCCACTGTCTGATCAGAGACGCTGCAGTCTCCAGTGGCTCTGAGCGGTATGAACTGTACGACAGTGAGAGTCTAATTCTCTTTTGTGCTGGGTAGAAAACACAGAGACAGATAACACACACAGGTCGGGCTGCTCAGGCACCAGAGAAGTGCTGAACTGGCGGTACCTGCTGATTGGTCGCAGTGGGTGCGTTCAAAAAATAAAACTCTTAAAACAAATCAGTGCATGTGTGCAGGAGCGTCATGCACCTATTATTTTGAGGCAGTTCTGGCTCACTGGATGCCCTAGGCAAGACAAAACATGACCCAAACAACATGGTAGTTCAATATATATGTGTAAGACATGTTGATATATTAGTAATGTTGCCTGCAAGTGGATAAGATTCAAATTCTGAGCTAATATACAATATTATTGTGTTTAATAAACTAAGCTAAGCTGCAACTTAACTTGACAGCCAGTGATCATGCAGTTTCAATGTATAGATAAGAGCAGCTTTGATACGTATTTCCATAATAATTCTGTTCCAAAAAGGAAATCATATTTGAAATTCACAATGATTACACTGTTTATTTGCATGCATTGTCTGCTTTTGTTTTCCCCCAATTCACTAAAGAAAAAAAGTTAATTGCAATTCTTGTGTCTGCTTAAACTTGATTGAGTGTGGTTTGTGAATAAGATGCACGTTTGTGCACTGGAAGACCACATGCAAAAGCTTAGCAATCGTTTAGTGAATTTGCCTCTATACAGTATATTATAGAAGGACACATAAATATATGATAATAAATCCCATTTTATTTACATGCACTGACTGCTTTTTGTTTGCAAATATGTGTAAATTTCCACAAAAAAAATTTAAACAAGTATGCAAATTACTTGACTGAAACTTGAACCTGATTAAACTGGATTGTGGGTGGGTTGTGAATAAGACTGGAAATATTATGTGCATAAAGCATCATAGGCTTACTGAAAAAAAAAAGTACCTTTACCTACATTTTGAAAAACTCTAAATACGTACCAATACATATACTTTATTACTGTTGTTCTAGCTGAAATGAACACTGCTGGCAGTAAAATACCAACAACAACTTTTTAGCAGAATATAGACTAAAAAAAGACTTTTTTTTTGCAGTTTCTTGCAAAATACTATGTTATGACCTCAAAACAGTTTTACCATAGTGCATAATTTGTAAACTAATACATTTTGAAGTTTGCATCACATAACCAGCTTCATATGTATAGCTTTTCTGATGTAGTAAATTTGCTCTATAGCTCACCCGGTACATATTGCACTTGCAATACAGAGCACTCAGAGTCATGTAAATGACCTAAAAAACTTTTAGAAACAATCTAAAATGTTTGCTTCTGTTAACACTATGGTAAGGTTTAATGTAGGAGATATGTTATTTTTAAACACAATAGAGCATTAATCTTTTAGCACCACTTTGGACAATTCATTTCCAAAATGCTGTGATATGTACAACAACCAGCATAATAAAACATTGCCATATAAATAAAACTGAATGCACTTTTAGTGCCACTCACTGGACATTTCACAAGTGTTGTGAAACATGAAAGAAGCAATATAATATCATTTTGCAGAAATGTCAAATGTTTGATTTAATAGAGTGACGCAGATGATAATAACATTTCAAATTTAAAGCAAATGATATGTGGAAGGCTCAATTCAATTGGACTGACCAAATGTAGCCATGTAAATGGGATTTCTGACAGCATTTAAAGGGATAGTTCACCCCAAAAATTCTGTCAATAATTACTCACCCTCATGTCGTTCCATCCCTGTAAGATCTTCGTTCATCTTTGGAACACAAATTAAGATATTTTTGATGAAATCCGAGAGCTCTCCGACCCTCCATAGAAAGCAAGGTTACTACCACAGTCAAGGCACAGAAACGTATTAAGATCATCGTTAAAATGGTCCACGGAACATCAGTGGTTCAACCGTAATTTTACAAAGCTACGAGAATACTTTGTGCGCAAAGAAATAAAAAATAATGACTTTTTTTGCGCTGCGCCTTGTTTACCAGCAGAGAAAGCACGCACATGCATTGTGTTACTCTCGATAATGGCGGTAGATGGTAACTCGGGGGAGAAGAATTGTTGAATAAAATTGTTATTTTTGTTTTTTTGTGCACAAAAAGTATTATCATAGCTTCATAAAATTACGGTTGAACCACTGATGTCACATGGACCATTTTGTCGATGTTCATGGTACCTTTCTGGGCCTTGAACGTGGT
>NW_015633173.1:782828-789134 GCF_001515625.1 Sinocyclocheilus rhinocerous | reverse complement strand
AAAAGTATTCTTGTATAGCTTCATAAAATTACGGTTGAACCACTGATGTCACATGGACCATTTTGTCGATGTTCATGGTACCTTTCTGGGCCTTGAACGTGGTAGTTACCTTGCTGTCGGAGGGTCAGAAAGCTCTCGGATTTCATCAAAAATATCTTACATTTTGTTCCGAAGATGAACGAAGGCCTTATGGATTTGGAACGACATGAGGGTGAGTAATTAATGACAGAATTTTCATTTTTGAATGAACTATCCCTTTAAGTCAAACTTCTTTTTACAAGCAATCATCACGAAAATTAATTATCAAAGATACTGCAAATAGGGGGTTGTACTTTTTTACAAGTTGCAATCAATACCCACAAAAAATCTGAGCGGGCATGATGCCTTTGTGGTGTTTGTTTGAGTGTTTTTTGGGGAAGCATCTGTATTCACCTGTCATAATGCTATGGGATTTTATCACCAAAACAATCAATAACAACACCACACAGTCTTGTTTTAAGATGTTTACTCTTTTGTGCACATTATAAAATCCTTATTGATCAGAGCTGATTCTCTCAGTTACGCCTGCAGATCTGATAAAAGCCTGTCTGAATGTCCCTTTTAATGTCTAATGGTAGGGTAGGCTAGGCTAATATATGACTGGATGCCAGCACGTTCGCAAACAAATAGTTGATGGCAATCTTTGCATAAACAAGGGTGCTCGTAATGACCATCGGTGATGGCAATAGAAGAGTGAGAAGAGAAAAAAAAAAATCGATCCTTTTCTCTGCTGGAATCTCTAATAGTCATTGAGACCTCCTCTGGCCACTAATCAAACACCATTAGCAGTGACGTGAATAAGGCTCTTTCAGCACTAACAGCGCTGTAATGAAGATTAAATGACAAGCGCAATGTGAAGCAAACAGGCAAGATTTAACTGCCAGTCGGACAGACCCAATAAAAGCCTCTGCGTTTTTGCTTCTTAGAACATTGGCTGTTTTATAATCTGTCTTTTCTTTCCTTCACAAGGCACAAACACAGACTCGTAAACATAGTAATATACCTGAACGCTGGTCAGTGTGGTGTACTGGTAGGCTTTGATGACCAGGTAATTGGCCTCAATATCAATCAATCCCAGAATCATGTACTTCCACCATCTTCTTTTCAGTATGGCCAGCAGATTCTCTTCTCCTGTGGGAAAACATGAAGGTATACGGTGAATTCACTTATTAAGACAGTCTCCTGTGGTATAATCCATTTTACACGATCAATACAAACTGGTTGGGAAAACGATTAATCGGTTGAAGTGCTTTGAAGCCAAGCAGGTTGAAGCCAGCTATTAAAATCATCCAAGTTGTGTAATGCAGTTTAAATGAGCAGAACATAATCCTGGATCAACCTTCTTTTGCTGGTCATTTAAATCCTTGACCTCAGATTATAGGATTAGATTAGATTACAGCAGATGGTACCATATAATAAATCAAAAATTATTCCAAAATAAATCATTTGTATATACACTACCGTTTTTGGGAAGAAATTCTGTTATTCAGCAAGGATATATTCAATTAATCAAAAGTGACATTAAAGAGCTTTAGAACATTAAAATATTTTTAAATGACATAATACTCTTTTGAACTTATTCATTAAAGAATCCTGAAACAAATGTATCATACTTTGCACAAAACTGAAAAAGCAGCACAACTGTTTTCAACAATAAGATATGTTTCATGAGCAGCAAATTAGCAAATTAGAATGATTTCCTAAGGATCACGTGACACTGAAGACTGGAGTAATGATGCTGAAAATTTCAGCTTTGCATCCCAGGAATAAATTAGCATTTCAAATATTTTAAAACAGAAAATGGTTATTTTAAATTGTAAAACATTTTCACAATATTAGTATTTTTAATCAAATAATTGCAGCCTTGGAGAGCATAAGAGACTTCTGATGTCGGAGTACAACTTAAAACACTTTCCACAATCCATATTTTGTAAAAGCTGGTTTGTAAGTTTCCAAGAAACTACAGATTAACCAAAAACAGGTCTACAGACTCGTCTACCGATCCTACAGTAAAGAAATAAAAACAACAGCCAGTTTCTTTCTGCACAGAGAGGTTTTATTAAAATACTGCAGCAATCTCTTGACACAGCAAAGCTGCTCTTGAAATAAATAGGATTTTTCTATAGGATCATAACAGCAGAAGCACTGCAAGTAAAAAAAAAAGCAAGACGAATTGAACTTAAGAACAAAAGTCTTTGCAGACATTCAGTTTCCCCATTATGCATATTATTTCAAATTAAGGAAAGCGGAAACCTGATCACCAACTTTCTCTTGCAGATATAGCCATGATGACACTTTACAACTGTCCTTCTCACTTGTTTTGATTTTCTAATTGAACACAATCTCTCTGCAGTGAACAAACGCATTCTTGACATATTCCAGAAACTTTTAATGGGCAATGGATTGGATTTTTTTGTAAGCCCTTATACGTTAATTGATTCATTAGGCCTTTTCAACATGCCAAACTCTCAGGCTGTTATGCTTGCAAAAAGCACTTGCTTCCTCTAAGCAGCAGACCAAGAATCAGAAAATAAAGATAATTGCTCTAATCTAATCAAACACAAAACAAATATTTTGTTCTTGCAGCTTCCACATTTAGGAGATGAAATAATTCCATAATTAGGAAATGAAAGTTCAGGACAACTTGTAAAGTCAAGAAAACATCTGCAGACCAAAAAAAGAAAGATTTCTGAATGAGTCGCTGGTAGAGCAGCAAGAATATAAAGCAAAGCGTATGTCAAGTGTTAGCTTTCATCTGTATGCTGTGATTGTAAAAAATAAAGGTACTGTACTGTATGTTAAGAAGTGAACAATTTAATTCATTTTTATTGAGATCGTGAGACAGACACTGGTACAAGAAATTATTCTGCAATTAAAGGGAAGAATGGATTGTACAAAGTCATGATCCAAAAATTTAACATCAAAATAGCCATTAATTACTTCTAGAATCAAATTCAGGCAGAACAACAGTTTACTTGAATATTATTAATAATCAAAGTCAGTAGATCTCAAACAAGATGTACATGCAAAGTGACCTGAAATATTTCTGATTTGATACGGAGTGCGAAAATAAATAAATAAAATGTAAAAAATAAAATAATTCTGTATAACATTTTTTTTCAAACTATTAGATGACAATTAGTGCACTATAATGCATTGCTTTGTGCTGTATGTTAATTTTACTGTATGTTTCATTACTGGCTGATGATCTTTATTAATTCTTTCCTATTCGGTTTCTAAAACCGGTGTAAAACCTCATTAACGGAATTAACAACAGTAATTAAGCTTTTAAGTGTGACTGTTAAAGGGTTTCAAAGAATAAAATGAATGAAAAATGACATGAGATTCTCATAAGAAAAGATGAAATGAGATGTTACACGCAAGGGCAGATCTAATGACAATCAAATCCAGCAGATGTCAAATCCTTTCGCAAACATGTAAAGAGAAAGCATGTCTCCCCAATCAAACATTTTAATAAAGATTACAGTAACCGGAGACCTAATAACATTTGCGGATGCTTCTCAGTGGGGTCAGATTTGACAGTCAGGAGAAAAGTCATTTAAATCATCTTTTGATCGAAGCAGCAGATCTAAAATCTCTCAGAAGAGAGAGTAAATATGTGCACAGGTTGTGACTGATATAGTATTATTATAAAATATTTGGTAACACTTTAATTTAGGGACCAATTCTCACTATTAACTAAATATAAAAATGCCTACATGTCATAATGGATAGTCATTGCATGTATCAGAATTAGGCTACCTATCTGCTCGCGCACGAGCAGCTCTGTTTCATCTCTGGAGACGCGTTCTGTCTTTGCGCTTGCAAATTCCGCCGTGTAAATGGCAAATCCGCCATGGCACGAGCGCAACTGGCTCTTAAAGGGAACAGGAGATGAGACTCTGATTGGTTTATTGCACGTTATGGCCAAAACACACCCATTGCTCATTAAGAGCATAGGGACAACCCTTTTAGACAGAGTCAAAAACAATCATACAGGTACAGGAAAAAATTATTTGGAATGACATGTGGGTGATTAAATGATGACAGAATTTATTTTTTTGAATCATCTTTTGATCGAAGCAGCAGATCTAAAATCTCTCAGAAGAGAGAGTAAATATGTGCACAGGTTGTGACTGATATAGTATTATTATAAAATATTTGGTAACACTTTAATTTAGGGACCAATTCTCACTATTAACTAGTTGCATATTAGCATGCTAGTATATTGGCTGTTAATCAGTACTTATAAAGCACTAATTAATGTTTTATTCTGCATGACCATATTTTAGATCTCTTAATCCTACCCCACACCTAAACTTAACAACTACCTTACCAACTATCAATAAGCAACAAATTAGGGGCCCTATCATACACCCGGCGCAATGCGGCACCAGGCGCGACGCAAGTGTTTTTTGCTAGTTTCAGCCTGACGCAGTTGTCATTTCACTATTAACTAGTTGCATATTAGCATGCTAGTATATTGGCGGTTAATCAGTACTTATAAAGCACTAATTAATGTTTTATTCTGCATGACCATATTTTAGATCTCTTAATCCTACCCCACACCTAAACTTAACAACTACCTTACTAACTATCAATAAGCAACAAATTAGGGGCCCTATTATACACCCGGCGCAATGCGACACCAGGCTCGACGATTATAATACTTTGTATTATAAACACAATTTACTTTATAAAGTAAAAATGCAAGGATGCAATAAATGGATCAAAAGTGTCAAGCCATTTTTAATGTTACAAAAAAAAATATTTTTTTATAAGTGCTGTTCTTTTGAACTTTCTATTCATCAAAGAATCCTGAAACAAGTATCATGGTTTCTACAAAAATATTAAGCAGCATAACGCAAATGCGCATATTAGAATGATTTCTGAAGGATCATGTGACACTGAAGACTGGAGTAATGATGCCGAAAATTCAGCTTTGCATCACAGGAATAAATTACATTTTAAAATATATTCAAATAGAATACAGTTCTTTTAATTACAGTTCTTAATATTACTGTTTTTACTATATTTTTGATCAAATAAATGCAGCCTTGCTGAGTATAAAAGACGTCTTTCAAAAACATTTAAAAAATCTTACCAACCCCAAACTTTTCAACAGTTGTGTATACTGAAATTTATAAATGTGTGTGTATTGTGTTTGTCTGTATTTATATATAATACACTAAACTTTTATTCTAACTTACATACACACATATACATAATTTAAAAAATTGTCTCTTCCCCATCATTTGATGAAAAACTGTTGCCATGTTCAGTAAAAAATGCACACAAACGTCTCTTAAAGGGATAGTTCACCAAAAAATGTCATCATTTATTCACCCTCAAGTTGTCCCAATCCTGTATGAGTTTCTTTCTTCTGTTGAACACACAGAAAAAATATATTTTGAAGAATGTTTTTTCCCCCCCGAACCAAACAGTTGCTGGTAGCCACTGACTTCCATAATATGGAACCAACCCCAAACTTTTCAACAGTTGTGTATACTGAAATTTATAAATGTGTGTGTATTGTGTTTGTCTGTATTTATATATAATACACTAAACTTTTATTCTAACTTACATACACACATATACATAATTTTAAAAATTGTCTCTTCTCCATCATTTGATGAAAAACTGTTGTCATGTTCAGTAAAAAATGCACACAAACGTCTCTTAAAGGGATAGTTCACCAAAAAATTTCATCATTTATTCACCCTCAAGTTGTCCCAATCCTGTATGAGTTTCTTTCTTCTGTTGAACACACAGAAAAAAGATATTTTGAAGAATGTTTTTCCCCCCCGAACCAAACAGTTGCTGGTAGCCACTGACTTCCATAATATGGGTGCTTTGACACAATCCGTATTGTTAAAAGCGCTATATAAATAAAGGTGACATAAACTGATCTGAGAAAGCAGTGGCTGGTAAACATATATGATTGTTTCACCACACGGTGTCAGTGCTCTAAACTAGAAATCGCGAAGTTGCAGTGTGTGTGAGATCTCACAAATAAGATCAGAATGAACCTTTATTTATCTGTATTAAATATGTTAGTCACTATTCTGTGTCATTTTTCCTTCACAATCATTTCACTGTATGCAATGCCAAAATATGAATATTCAAAGTAGTCACACTGTCGACACGTTACTGTTTAAAATTTATTAAATGTTTAACATAAACTGTCATGTACGACAGTTAGCGGAAGCTAAAGATTACGGTTTATAAAGTTTTAAATATGGATATTTTTCTTACAAAAACGCATTG
>NW_015633173.1:776433-781714 GCF_001515625.1 Sinocyclocheilus rhinocerous | reverse complement strand
TGCAGTGTGTGTGAGATCTCACAAATAAGATCAGAATGAACCTTTATTTATCTGTATTAAATATGTTAGTCACTATTCTGTGTCATTTTTCCTTCACAATCATTTCACTGTATGCAATGCCAAAATATGAATATTCAAAGTAGTCACACTGTCAACACGTTACTGTTTAAAATTTATTAAATGTTTAACATAAACTGTCATGTACGACAGTTAGCGGAAGCTAAAGATTACGGTTTATAAAGTTTTAAATATGGATATTTTTCTTACAAAAACGCATTGATTTGCTTCAGGAGGCCTTCATTCACCCCCCGGAGCCGTGTGGGACACTTTTTATGATGGATGGATGCGCTTCATTGGACTTCCTGTGGACTATTGAAAAATAACACCCATTCACTGCCATTATAAAGCTTGGATTTTGGAACTTTCATTTTTGGGTGAACTATCCCTTAAAACCATAGTAACCACAAATTAACCTGGGTTTTGCTACACTAACCATAGTTTAACCATGGTATTTGTAGTAAAATTGTGGGTATACAAAATGGTAATCTGCACAAAAAAAAAAAATCAACAGGTATGAAATATGATCAGTAAGAGAAAAATACTGTTAGTGCGAAGACAAGCGCTGGACCTCGGCAGGGTAGTGGGGAAATATATTTATTATTCAGAATGTTCCCAATGTCCCCGAATGTCCCAAGTTATTTTTCAAATCAAATGGATGAGACAAGCTGTGAAAAGATAAAACTGACTGATTTTGCAGTTGCAATCCACCAGGAAATCAAGCTCCAAAACATCTCAAATATGATTGCGCCCTAATATCAGTGATTCAAAAGGTTCCTGATGCCAACTCTCTAGACATGTGTAGATGACAGAGTAAAAACAAATCGCAGCGGCGTAAAATCAGTATCAGGGGTATCACATCAAAATGATTCATTAGCTTACTGAATGCAGCTCTGTAGGGGAGTGTAACAATTGCTTGTTGTACAAAAAGTTGTACAAGCCTCTAATGTCAGATGGCAGTGATGAATACGAGGAGGCGGGGCTCTTTACCGCCACGCCCCCAAAACTCAAGACCAATAGGCACAGAGTAAACGGAACTCTACACCTGCAGCAGAACCTGTCCTACAGTCTAGCTATCTTGGCTAACAAATACCCATGAAGTACAGACAATTTAGTTAATATTTCTTTATGTCATATTCAGTCATTTTAGACTATATTACTTTTAATGAAATGCCATGCATTTCATTTTAGTTGCTGAAAATGATATTTTAGTTGATAATCTGTAAAAATTTGAGACAATACTTAAATAAATGTATAAATATTTATTAATGTAAACATAACCAATTTAACAAACAAAATAAAACATACAAAAACTGCTCTTGAAACAAATAAATGCATCAGAAAAACATTATTCTTTTAAAATACAAAAGAGAATAGTTAACTAAAACTTACCATTAACCATTAAAAATACATTTGCGTTACTTGAAATAAAATAAAATATAAAAAATAAGTTTATTTTATTTCAGCAAGTTGGCATTAAATTTTAGTTGCTAGAAATTACATTTTAGTTGATGATAATCTGTAAAAAATTATAGAAACATGTATAATGTATAAATATTTATTCATTTAAACATAATCAATTGATTTAACAAACAAACAAAACAGACATACCCACTGGGATCAAAAACGCTGGTCCATTTTCAAAGGTTCCTCAAAGGTTATAGTTAATTAAATACAATTAATACATTTATTTTATTTCAGTTCTAAGGCAACATTTATAATTTTATTTAGTCTTAAAATAAATAATACTTCAAATAAATTAACTGAATAAAATAAACAATATAAAAAAAAATATTTAGTTTAATATTAAAATAACTATACTTGAAGTAAATTAACTAGTCGCCAAGGCAAAATGTAACTTTTTTTTTTTTGTTTAACTTGACATATTAAAATAACTAACACTTGAAATAAATTTTATTAACATGTCAAACTGTAAGAGACAATATTTTAACCAAATGTATAAACATTTATTCATTTAAACAGAAACAGAATCTTGTATGTAAATAATGATATATATATATACACTATAACAATTTAAATTTGTACAGACACTGAATATATATATAAATATCTTCCCGTTTTAGAGACTGCAAATTATTTTCTGTGCAGACAATGGAAAAGTGACAACAAAAGTTATGCATTCTGACTAACATGTACAATATGACTGTCTGTTCAATCTGAATTGTTATATTTACTGTATGTTGTGGATATAGCTGCTTAAATATCAGAAAGTATAAATTAATTTGTTTAATTTAAAAATGTCAATTTGTACAGATGATGTATATAAATAAACGTCAATACAACATTTTTTACCAAAATAGTTTGAAGGCGGCATTTAGGACAGCACTAAACTTTGAGGCAAAAAAAACGAGTGCAGTTTTCACACATGATTTCCTCTATTTTCCTACCACTTCCCTCACAGCAACTGTTTTCAGCGTCTTCTTTTTGTGATTATAACCGTTATTGCCATGCACTTGTTTTCCGTTGCCAGCGTCCACTTGGCAGCCATGGTGCAGCACTGACAGATTGGTAAGAAGAATTCTGGCATGTAATTGCATTTGTTTTCTATTCCTGAAACAATAGGAGAGAGAGCCATATGCTGGGCAGACACAGTCCTGCTGGAACAACAGCTATTATGACTCTGTTTGCATCCTCACACCGGGTAGACAAGTTATTCTCATACACTAATGTTTCTCCCATGCTTTGGGAGGCTATTCTTTCCTTTTTATCTTTCAATATCAGTGAACCTGATACTAATGCAACTTACTTGATACAGTACACCATCAAAAGGCCATTAATACAATGAAATCAGTGTCTAAACACCTCAGAAATCTACATCTGAAACAAACAGATGCATCAGAAAAACACTATTCTTTTAAAATAGAAAAGACATACGCACTGGGATCAAAAAATGATAGCTCTGGTCTATGTTCAAATGTTCATCAAAGGTTATAGTTAACTAAAAACACTTCATAACTTGAAATAAATTAACTGAAATAACATAAAATATTTTAAAAATACATGTATTTTAGTTCAGCTAGTTGGCAAGGGAACATTTATTATTTTTATTTTGTTTAATTTGACCTAATAAAATAACTAATACTTTAAATAAATTAACTGAAATTAAATATTTAAAAATAACACACACAACCCACTGTATATATATATATATATATATATAAATTTTGTTTAACTTGACATATTAAAATATCTAATCCTTGAAATAAATGAACTGAAATAAAATATTTTTCACAAAAAAAATTCAGCTAGTTGCCAAGGCAACATTCATCATTTTTATTTAATTTAATTTGGCATATTTAAAAAAATAATAATACTTGAAATAAATTAAGTGAAATTCAAAATAAAAGAATTAATTTATTAATTTTCAGATATATGCTAAGGCTAAATTTAACATTTTTATTTAGTTCACATTGATATATTAATAATAACTAAATTAACTAATAAAAATAATAATAACTAAATTAACTAATAACTACAACTAAAAAAATTAAATAAAAATGAACAAAAACTGTATAGACATATAGACAAAGCTAATGGAAATAACAAAAACTCACAACAAAATCAGTAAAACCTTAACTAAAATGAAAATGAAAACAGAAAATATAAAAATTCCTTAAAATATCTCAGTAATGCTAAACTAACACTGCCTCAGAGGTTTGGCTGGCTTAAGCAAATGAAAGCTTTCTCAATTTATTAAAAGTTAGACAAGGTGTATTTAAAATTGCCTCTGATCAGCAGAGTGCAGTGTTCTGGAATTGCCATAATATGAATCAGGCTTAATATCACAGGGCAGAGCAAAACGCTGTCGCTCGAAACGTTTCTGTCAGCCATCAGCATTAGCCCCAAGTAATTAATAACTGCCTGGCCGCATTAGTACAGGAAAACACATTATGTCTCCACCGGTAAAAAGTGAAGCAGTTTTGACTAGAAAGAGAGAGAGAAAGACTGATTTCCCTCCATAGTCCATCTCCAGTTCTGCAGCTCCGTGGTTTAAATCCAATTTGAACGGAGCACAAGGGTCATAACAGCTACAAGCTACACAGAAGAGGTGAGAAGAGACGACCGGAAGGGAAGGAAATGAGAAAAGCAAGTTTCACTTTACCCAAGCTATTGTAAGATGACAGCCTCTACATTGTCGGACTGTAGAAGATGAGCATCATTGTTTGGCTGGAGCTCGTGGACACGGACCGGCTGACAGGCAGCTGCTCTTGTTGCCCTCTCGTTATCCTAAAAACACAGTCCCTGCCCACTTTCTGTAGCGTGCGCCCGTGTTTACCGAGGCTGCAGACACAACTCCTTGGTCACTGGAGTAGAACAAAGAGACGGCGCCAATTTGGCAGGGGGCCGCTGACGGCTCGCTCAGAGCGGCGTGCTTGAAATAATGAGTTTGTATGCAGCCTTTGCGTGCAGTGTTTGCATGCTTCAAAATACGGTTCAGCAAGGCTTGTCAATTAAAATGAAGCATTATGGGTGGAAAAAGAGCTACGAAAAAAAGTTACTATGACAAACTTTTACTATTCAGATTATCATATGCAAAATAAAAAATTACTATCTTCACCTATTATTTAAAAATAGGTGATATATATGCATATGTCTATGTAAATCAATGTGTATTTGCACCAATATTAAAAAATATTGTATATAATATTTTAAATATTTATTTATTTATTTATTTAGTCATTTAGCAGATGCTTTAAATAAATAACAAATACAAATAATACAAATCAAACGACAGTAGTTTATCAGTAATCCTAAAAAATAACACTGCCAAACACACATGCTAAAAAACAACAACTTACTTACACATAGTAAGAAATGGTTATAAAAACTGAAACAGAAGCGAAAGAAGTAGTAGGAAAGAGGAGAAATAAAAAGCGATACTTATTGATTATTATTATTATTACTTATTATTAAATATATTGATAAACATGAATATATATAATAATATGTATATATTACTGTACTATTTATACCTATATATAATGTACATAATTCATACACACAGACACACACATTTGTTTATTTAAATATTTAATATATAAGTAATTATATGCTATAATTTATATTTTTTACATTAATATTATATATATAAAACTAATATTTACACATAATTTTAACACACATAATTTACACAGCTCATACTTATACACACACACATACATATACATATACATATACATATATATATATATATATATATATA
>NW_015633173.1:761007-776267 GCF_001515625.1 Sinocyclocheilus rhinocerous | reverse complement strand
ATATATATATATATATATATATATATATATATATATATATGCACATACACACAGTTTATATCATTTATATACAAGTTGGTCTCCAAAACTGAACTAGTTCAAAACTAGTCTCCAAAACTGCACAAATGTTCTAAGTGAAAAAGTGATAAGTGATCAGCTAGACATGTCCAGCTGACTGTACAGATGACATGATTACTTAACAATCAAATAGACATAAAATCTTGCATTTTCATGGAAATATTCTATTTCAAATGACAAATATAGAGTTTAGCAGCATTATACAAAAATACTTGCTTGATTAACCAATCTGAATAATGTACTCCGTGTAATATTTATAGCATAAAAGTATGAAAGCTCATGGCGATTGCAGCGCAGCAAAGATTTTCATCCAAAATCATTAGCCTTCAAAAAATGACTAATCCATTAATGACCTTAAAGGCGCTTATTAGAACAACCTGATTTCTGTATAAAAAGAGAGTGTTAGTCAGGGAATCACATGTGATCTGTTATAAATAGACTGTGAGTTGGCATATTTCTCAGCTCAGAACACGACTCTTTTTCATTTCTATTCTTAGCCTGCTGTAAGTGTGCCAGAAAACATTGTGTCAAAGCTTTCTGCTTGGACACGATGCTCAACATGAAATCAATTAGGAACTAAAACCTGAGCACAACACCTGTAACCTGACTTGCCATCTAGACATGAAGTGAAAATGCTTAGAAATATGAAATGTATAATTACTACATCAACATTAAGACGGGGCTTATTATGCACTCCTATGTTTCATTTAGAACTATAAAATAAAGAACAGAGTATTTGTCCACATTTACTTAGTTCAGTCAATGCAAATTTGACATTTTTCAAATGAATGATATTTAAAGGGGTCATATGATGCGATTTCAATTTTTCCTTTCTCTTTGGAGTGTTACAAGCTGAGGACTGGAGGACAAGTCATTATAATCTGTAATTATGTCCCCACTGGATGCAACAATTAAATGCCTCGTTTGTAATGGGTTTTAATGTTTTTGTCTCGTCGCTCCGGCCGGGACCCAACATCACAGTATGGTAAGGGGCGTAACATTTCCGTCACACGATTGAGGTATTCGGCCAATCACAACGCACTGTATAGCTGGCCAATCACAGCACACCTCGCTTTTCAGACCGATGAGCTTTGTAAAAATCGACGCGTTTCAGAAAGGCGGGGCATAGAGGAGAAACAATAATGTACAGTATGTGGAAAATAATGTGTTTTTTGAACCTTAAACCGCATAAACACATTTCATTACACCAAATACACAAAATAATGTTCTTTTTATCAACATCATATGACCCCTTTAAACCATTTATTAATATTTATAATATATACTAAACTAAACAAGTGGACATTCTATTACACATTAACTAAACATTAACATTAACTAAAAAGAAAAAAAATGTGACAAAAGTAAAATGTGATGCATTTATATTTATATTAACTAAAATATAAGAGAATAAGAGAATTTGTCTGTAATTTAACAATACAGTAATATAAAACTATAACTTAAATAAAAAATATAAGCATCAAAGGCAGGTCTCCTTTTTCCTTTTTTAAAAACAGCCATCTACACAGCCTGACTGACATATTTCTGAATAGAAACAGGCTAGTAGTTTTGAAAGTTTCTGCCAGAGTCCCAGAAGAGGTCACACTTGAGACAGAAAAGAGAAATATAATGAAAAAACTTCGAATAACCTTTTTCTGACAGCCTCTCATAAAAAATGTATGTTCCTATGGTCTTATCATCACCTTGACTTACAGATAACCTCACGGTATGTTTCCATTTGACAGTGTTTTTATTAAACTGCACAGAAACCTCAAGGAGCCACCCTTACCTTGCCTGACTGCGAGTGTGGTGGTGTAGACCAGGAACAGCAGGATGTAGTTGAGAAAGCTCTGAAACACAGGGGTGTTGGCGTGGTAATCATCCGCCAGGTATTTGCTGGTCAGGCCAATCCCACAGATGAGCAGTGATAAGACCTGGCCAAGGGCCAGCGTGAGAAGAAGTTCCCTGTCAACGGAAATCCAGGAGTCAGTCTCATATCACACAGATTCACAGAGAAACTGTACTGTAAGTATGTACTGTGTGACCTTGACCCTGACAGATGGGCACATTAAAGGAATAGTTCACCCCAAAATTAAACTTTACTGAATCATTTACTCACCCTGAGGCCATCTAAGATGTAGATGAATTTGTTTCTTCATCAGATTTGGAGAAATTTAGCATTACATCACATGCTCACCAATGGATCCTCTGCAGTGAATGGGTGCTGTCAGAATGAGAGTCCAAACACCTGATAAAAACATCACAATAATCCACACAACTACAGTCCATCAATTAATGTCTTTAATAGACTGGACTGGAGTGGATTATTGCAAAGTTTTTTTATCAGCTGTTTGGACTCTAATTCTGACGGCACCCATTCACTGCAGAGGATCCATTGTTGAGCAAAATCTGTTCTGATCCAGAAACAAATTCATCAACATCTTTGATAGCAAATTTTAATTTTTTAATGAACTACTCCTTTAAAAGTAGAGAAAATTATAGAACTAGCTTGTGAATGTTGATATGCATATAACTGTGCTACTTGTGCAGTGACCCAAGGATAAATCTCAACAACCTTGGAGAAAAATGGGTTTGGAGAATAATGGTTCCTGGTCCTGCTCTTCCTCTCACCCCATCATAAAAGGGTCTAATTTGTCAAAAAAAAAAATCCAAGTGACAGATGAATTTGAGACATAAGAATTTAATTGGGCGTACACAACTTCTGATGTAAACAACAAATGACATAGAAAGTATGTTTTCCTTTCTTTAAAAGCTGATAATCCTGTTTATTTTGCAGCTATACAAGATTATATTCCCCTTTGGTTTGTATAGGTGTGTTGTGTGCAAGTTGAGATAAAAATACTGAAACAAAGTGTGAACAAAGTGAAAGGTGCTAATACTTTGAAGACACAATATGTATCTTTGTGAAACGCTACCAAGCTTTTCAAGAGAAAATATGCAACTGCAGGAGAAGACACACTTTTCTTTGTTTAAATGCTTCCAGTCAATTAACACTTCATTTCTTGTTGAAGCACAATAAAACTTTTATCAACAGTTTGGTCTTTACAGAGTGGTTCCTAAAGTATGATTGTCTGAGTTGGTAAATAAATAAAAGTAGCAATGCCACTAACCTAAACTATAATTTAAAAATAGTTAATGTTTAATGTTAAACTTGATGTTTGCATTGAAAAAAGTAAGCTTACTATGGTAAAAAAAAAAGGGCAATTTTTAATGTGTTTGAAATAATTTTTTAATTTTCTTTTGCTCAGGAAGGCTACATATATATATATATATATATATTGAAATTATAACAATTTAAAATAACTGTTTTCTAAAAAAAATATATTTTAAATTGCATTTTATTTCTTAACTTATGAAAGGTAGTATCATTAGTGTATACAGTAAAAATTATATTAGATTTAACAGGACAAGACCGTTACATACAGTAAAATGCTGTCAAATGTATGGTTTTTGGAAGTGTCTGAATACCATATATTTTATGTTAAAAATCTATATTAAACAAAAAATATATGCAGTTTTACAATAATATACTGTTAAAATTAATGTTAAATAAACATCACCTTATTCTTAATAAATACATATTTTATTTTGAAAATGCAAAATGTTTAGCTTCTGATGTTCAAAATGATTGTTAAATAATGCTAATTTTTAATAACTAATTTTTTAATAGCTTGAAGTGTATCTAATTTTTTTCCAAAAGGACTGACTGTATTTTAAGATTGGCTGTACTTTATATAATTAGTAGATTAGCTTTGCAAGTAACTTTCCAACACTGGCGACCTCCCATCAAGCAAGCCTTTCAAGAGCTGTTTGCCACATCCTTCCCGTCGGATTTACGTGGTGATAAAATCACACCAGCTGTCATGGTGATAAACAAGCCAGCTTCCTGTAATTCATCAACACAGTTTGTCAGATTTGCCATTTTCTGGGTGGTGTCAGATGGTTAGTTACAGGTGATGGTTAGTGGGAACTGACTAGTGGAATACACCTCCGCCAATGTGATAGGGCATGTTTAATTGTAGGTGCAGTGTGTGTGTGTGTGTGTCTGAGTGTGTGACAGTCCAATTGGTGGGATCAGAGCTCTGAAGAGAAGGTAGGAAATGCAGGCGTGTGGAACCGGGTGAGGGAATGAACTGTCAATCAACTGGGCTTAAATGTAGGGGACTTGCCCTCTCTTCAAAAACCCCATCCAGCTCCCCAGTGAACACAGCGCATATAAAAACAACCAGTGCTCGCTGCACCCACATGGGTAACGAATGAAGCACGCGTGCAGGTTAGTTCCAGAGACAACACGCGGGAAGATGAAAGAGGAGCCGCATTATCAAAAAACATATGCTGCATTGGTACACCGTCAAAGACAAGGTGGAAAAGAAAATAGGGCAACCAAAAAAACGTAATGTGTTTTTCCTACCTTTCATAAAAATCCTCTTAGTCTAGTACAACAGATATAATAAAATGAATGTTACGCTTTAGTAGGTAATTGAAAAGTGGATTAGAGGCTACCTAAAAATAAAAGTTGCTATAATTACAAGAAATCAGAAATGTTTGTAATGCATTTTGAATATATATATATATATGCATTAGTAAAATTCTATTAGATTTAACAGGATAAGACCATTAAATAAAATACAATTCTATCAAATGTATGGTTTTTGGAAGTAAAATGTTGGAATACCATATAATTATGTTAAAAATCTATATTAAACAAAACACAATGTATAGTTTCATAGTAATATATTGTTAAAATGAATGTTAAAAAAACACATCATATTATTCTGAAATACATTACATTTGATTTGAAAGAATTAATTAGAAAATTCATTCATAATTCATTAAAAGAAACCAATCATAAGAGTCCTTTGTTCATGTGTCAGACTGCACTGTTTGTGCTGTGTTTGTGCAGCCAGTGAAGAGAAATATTACAATATTATTATTTATAGTTGTATTATTATTTACGGTACACAGTATTTTTCATCTTATCATATTTAACTCAGACTGCAAGCTAATCATTACTCAAGTAAAATATCATTTCCGTGCTGTGGCCCTGTAGATTCAGTAGCATTGCAGAAAAGGTTAATTAGATGTGCTTACAACAAAAATGTTCATCTATTCAGGTAATATTTCAGAGCCAAGTACTGCAATTAACGACAAACAAAACAGCTTTGAGACTTGGAAAAGGTTACTAAAAACTTTTTTTGCCGTCACATTACAAAGCTGTCCCCATTACAAGACAAAAGCTTGTAGTATTGTTCACATTTAAAGACTCAGTTTATTGATTTCTTTTGTGTTTTTCACATTATGGTGTACACTTTACACAATTAATTGCAGTCTAGGACCCTGTCCAAAATGTCTCATGGCCTTCATTTAAAGGGATAGTTCACCCAAAAATTTTCACCCTCAGGCCATCCAAGATGTAAAGGAGTTTGTTTCTTCATCACAACAGATTTTGAGAAATTTAGTATTACATCAGTTGCTCACCAGTGGATCCTCTGCAGTGAATGGGTGCCGTCAGAATGAGAGTCCAAACAACTGATAAAAACATCACAATAATCCACACCACTCCAGTGTATCAATTAATGTCTTGCGAAGAGAAAAACTTCATCAAGACATTTGTTTTAAACTTCAAATGGCCATTTCCTAATATACAAGTCCTCTATCCATGATATCGCTTTCTCCAGTGAAAAATTCATCATGTCTGAATCAGGAGAGAAATATGCACAGGTCAAGCACCATTTACAAGCCAAAACAATCCTAAATAGTTCTAAACAAATAGATAAACAGATTAACATGTTTTTATCAGCTGTTTGGACTCTCATTCTGACGGCACCCATTCACTGCAGTGGATCCATTAGTGAGCAAGTGATGTAATGCTAAATTTCTCCAAATCAGTTCCAATGAAGAAACAAACTCATACATGTTGGATGGGCTGAGAGTGAGTAAATATTCAGCAAATATAAATTTTTGGGTGAACTGTTTTTTTAAGCGTGTCTGTGAAGTACATGAGACCGTAATGTTTCTCATTTGCTATTTTATTTCTGAAGGGTGCTCACGATTCACATGTACCCCACTTTGTGGTTGCTACAAAGACAAAAACATAAACTCTATTTAACAACAGAGAAATATTACAGAATTATTCAACTGAAGCCGGATAATCACACCAAGACAAGGACTATGATAAGGTGAAATTCTCACATTCAACAGACACTGAAAGAAAAGTGTCAAATACTTGAGGTTAAACCAAGAACATTTATTACCACAGGCGACTCTAGGATTTCAGACTTAGGGAGGCTCAGCCTTTAATCTGAGCATGAGCTGATGTGCCTCAAAGGAATATTTTGCTTTAAGTGCGAGGGGTCAAATCTTGCTCCAGTGATAATTTTTCAAATAAATAAACAAATTATAATAGCATCTGTTTGTCAGTAGATGTATATCAGTAATCATGGCCTGTTGGGTTGCATTTATGTTGTGATTTCACTGGAATGAGATGGATGAGAAACTTTAAAGTCTTTTAATAATGCAATAACCTCACATAGCTTTCAGCAAATGTCAAGACAGATCAAATCACCATTTTTTTTTTTTTAGCGGGACTGGCAGCTGAAGTCCTAAATAGAGTCAAGCAATGTTTGTTACCACTTCTTTGACGTGAAATGCGAGGAAATACACATCTCGTTTATGAGACTGAGATTAATGAATGTCCGATTAGCTCCTCTGCCAATAATTGAGCGATGGGCAATTTCACGATAACAGTATTAAAGTGATGGAGCAGATATCTGACATCTCACATCTCTATCCCCAGGGCTTTTGTGGCCATTTTCTAATTTTCTCAAAGACTACAGGCTTTTGCCGAGAACATCACGGTCTGCAGGCAAACGCTCTGAGCTCCACATACTGTAATAGCACTCAGAAATGACAGCAATTATCAATCATGCTTGACAATAATTGTGACATGAGTTCTTTTTCTTCAAAATATGTCATTCTGATTGAAAACTGGCAAAAAAAAAAATCATAACAAAATAAGAAAAAAATATAATATAAAATAAAGATAAATTAAGACAAAGTAAAATTAAAATATTATTTATTTTATTGACATTGCTGTCATTTTTGAGTGCTATAATAGCTATAATTTCAATCATTTGTGACAATAACTGTGACAATGTTTTTCTTTAAAATATTTCATATTGATTGAAAACAATAAAATAAAATAACAACTTCAATCATATAACAAAATATGATAAAGATGATATAAAATGAGATAAAAAATATATTAAAGACATAATAATAATAATAATAAAAATAAATATGATGATTCAATAATAAAATAAAATCATTTTAAAAATCACATAATATAAGGAAAAAATAAGACATAACATAAAAAAGATAAAATGAGACAATAAAATAAAACAAAATAAATATTTTATTTTATTGACAATGCTGTCATTTCTGTGTGCTGTAATAGCATTCAGAAATGACAGCAACGATCAGCTCACAACTAGCCAAGAACTGATAAGTGTGTTGATTGGCAATTGATGCAAATGTAATAAACTCCAAAAAAATCAACTCCATGCTAACATTAAAGGGGTCATATGATGTTGCTAAAAAAGAACATTATTTCGTGTATTTGTATGCAAATCTTCCCACATAGTGACGTAGATATGTGGGGGCGAGAAAGAACGAGCCGTTTTAGGTAGGCGTGGCTGACTCTTAACTTTTATAAAGAATATCTCTTTGGATTTGAGACTTTAGTCTTTGCAACTTTACAGATCTTCTTTATGCACCAAGAGCTTGTAACACTCCAAAGACAAAGAAAAAATTGAAATCGCATCATATGACCCCTTTAAAAAAGCCTTATCCATAAAACAGTGGCGTTCAAAGTACTGCATGCAGCAAATATTTCAGCGTAAATCATTTAAAATCTCTACCGTGTCAATCATTGAAGATTAAATAGTGAAATATCATACATGATTGAGGCCTTGCGTGTCTCAGAAGGGTCCAAAACCCACATGCATGAACTCACTTCACCCAACAGGACCACAGAAGTACAAATTTGCATTTAGATAGAAACCAATTTGCTTTTCTCTAAAGCAATTGTATTTAAGATGAAATATGTAGAGTTTTTTTCTTTCTTTTTGGTCTATGTAACATTGCCCCAAGAGGAATTAGCTGGCCGAGAGTTGAATTGAATTTGCTTTATAGCTCCTGTAAAAAGCTCTCTTTCATTATGGAGGAGAAAGAGTGACAAGGACAAAAAGAAAATGATATTAAGCTCATATACGCTTTACTGTCCTTCACATGTACCTGCTTTGCCTTCAGAAATATATAAATGCAAGCAGGCTGCCAGCTGCAAAGCATCCACACAATAATTGCTCAGAATGATGGATGATGTTTGAAATGTGACGATTGGTCACTCCAGTCCTCTATGAAGCAGGTATCTTCTTAAACTCAGTGTGTTTGTACACTCAGCATTCACTGCAACCAGTGAAAGGATTCATGTTGTATTTGTTGATCTGTACTGTTCTTCTCAAGGACAGGGATGCGATGAGGACGAACAGGGGAGCAAAACAACAAGTAAACTATTTATCTGCTGATGCAAACAGAAAAAAAGAGGTTAAGACACAATGGGTCTCGGCCTCTGTTAGAAAAGCATCCTGTTGTGTTGCACTCCTGGGCCATAAAAGACATTGTTTTGAGACAGAGTGTGACAAATGTATGCCCTGTACTTTTCAGGGACGTTTTCTGTTCAACAGACATTTCATGAAAAAGTCATTCGGGGTCGACTTTCTGTTCTTGAAAAGATTAGAAATACATTTTAGAGAAGTCTTTTACTTTAAATAGATTTTATCTATAAGAAGGTTTCATATATATAAATATACTGTATATGTTCCGGGTTGATGTCGCAGGACACAAAGCCGAAGTAGCACGTCCAACTCAAAAAGAACCGATTGAGCCGTGGCGAAGTTTGCCGAGGATTACCGAAGATTCTGATGAGTGAGTTGACGATACTGTGCAAGCCTGAGGCACGTACTGGAAATATGCTTATTATGACAGGTATTAAAAAACCCTGCAAAAACCTTTCTGTAGAGTGATGTAAAAAAAAATTACAATAGTTCATTGTGCATGCATATTATATTTAAAGTTGCTTAAGCGAAATCATGGAGTTTATAAGACTGGTTTATTCATTCTTTATACTGTAGACATGTAGAACATATCCGCGTTTGTGCATCAATGTCTGTAATGTGTGCTGTAGGTGCGAAACTTTTAGGAATCTTATCCAAGTTGTAGGCTAGTCAGTATTGGTCAGTCTTGTTAGAAAAGAAATGCGTAGAGACGTTATTGCTTGATGACGTCAGGAACCGATGAATCGGCTTTTTGAACCGGTTCAATGAGCCGACCTGTCAGAAAAGAACCGGTTCGCGGAAATGAATCGGACTTTGCATCACTAATATACAGTGGGTATACTTATAACATCCAAGTGAAAGATATAACACCAACATGTCAGAAAAAAAAAAACTGAATCACTGAGTTGGAAAAAGGATCACCTCCCTCCCCCCTCCTCAAATGACTTGTAAACTCAATCAGATGTAGCTAATCACCTTCTCAATACAGGTGACTTCAAGGAAACCACACTCAGACCACCTCCTGAAGGTCTGAGTTTGTTTAGAGTTATCATCATGATAATGACATCCCAACTCTAGAAATGGAGTGTTCTGTAACTTGGCCTGTTCTTAAAAGCTTAGTATAAGTCATCATTTACTCACCCTCAAGTCGATCCAAACCTGTAAAACTTTTTCTGTGGACCCTAAAATATGATATTTTGAAGAATGTTGAGAACTAAACAACACTGGACCCCATTGACTTCCAAAAAGTCTTCCAAAAGAAAAAAAAAAAACTGAATCACTGAGTTGGAAAAAGGATCACCTCCCTCCCCCCTCCTCAAATGACTTGTAAACTCAATCAGATGTAGCTAATCACCTTCTCAATGGCACACAAAGCCATTTGATTTTCAACTGTGATCAGCTGTGGTTAGTTTGATTAGCTCAGCAAGAAAAAGAGCTTTTCTGGAGCATTTCAGTCCTCCAGCATTTCAGCAGTATTAAATTATTATTATTATTATACACACTATTGTTTAAAAACTGGTGGTCTGTAGGATTTTTTGTCTTTATTAGTGATGCAAAGTCCAATTCATTTCCACGAACCGGTTCTTTTCGGACAGGTCGGCTCATTGAACCGGTTCAAAAAGCCGATTCATCGGCTTCTGACGATTATATTTTATTATTAGCATATACCCTCAAATAAAATAAATAAAATGAAATATATATATAAAAGAAAAGAAAATAAGAAAAAATAAGCATATACACTCCTAAAAAAAAAATTGCCAGCAATGCCATAAAAGACCAATTTTTGGTTCCCCAATGAACCCTTCAGTGAATAGCTCTTAAAATAACTTTTTTTTTCTTAGAGTGAAGAACATTTTCAAATCTAAAGAACGTTTTTCCACTATAAAGAACTTTTTGTGGAATGTAAAGACTCCATGGATGTTAAAAGATTCTTCATGGAACCATGGATGCCAATAAACAACCTTTATTTATATCATCTAACATCAGTCGGTCAAGCTCAAAAACAATTAAAGGGGGAAAAAATCACCATTTATGTATGCTAAAAGTAGTCTATATGACTGTCTTCTGAAGCTTTCGTGTGAGTAAAAAACAAAAACTTATACCATCCACTGAAAATCTTCTCTGCACGTCATATGGACCACTTTTAATTTGTTATTATAGTGTTTTTTGTCCTGTTTGATCAAAATGATTTACTAAGTCATGCACCACCAGTTCTTTCACAGTCCAGCAGCCTATGAAACAAAAAAACAATTACTGACTAACTAAAATTTACTTCTAGAGCCAGACAACATCCCATAATGGCCTGTCTCTCTGGAGTCCACTAGTACCATTAAATAAGCACTGACGCAGCTCTAACATAAGATTTGGACAGAGTTATTCCAGAGCAAGAAAAACATCAGTTCTACCAACTTCACAAGAGCCAGCAATGATTTTTTTCATACTTTAGAGCACCTGTGAATTCAGCGTAATTGGGAGGATTGTAGCACTAAAGTCTGTTATTTTAAAAAAAGATGGCGGGGTGTGTGTGGAGTAGTAAACAACTTCAGATCAAAAATACAAGATAATCTGTAGAAAGATAGAGCCTGGCAAGAGAGGAATTTATCAAAGGTATCTGATACTTCCAAGCAGGCTTATTAATCTATGGAACAAATTGGGAGGTGAGGAAACATATCTATCATCCAGCTTTCTTGGTCCTCAGTGGCTGAGGAGGAGGAAATAAATTAGATTTCCACCTGAAATATGACTAGAATTTATTTTAGGGCTGTGCATGGTCATCACTAACATTTTAACCATGTGATGAATCAGAGGATTTGAAATAAAGACTGTTATAGCCATTTTTGGCCTTTGACTAAAATTTCATTAAATTTAGCCAATCTCATATTCAGTCACTTAAATGTAAAGGCATAGTTCACCCAAAAATGAAAATTCTGTCAGCATTTACTCACCCTCATGTTGTTCCAAAGCTGTATGAATTTTTTTATGTGAATACTATGGCAGTCAATGGGACCAGTTATCTGTTTGGTTACCCACATTCTTCTAAATATCTTTACATCTTTTATATTCAACAAAAGAAAGAAACTCATACAGGATTGAAACAACATGAGGGCGAGTAAATTATGACAGAATTTTCGTTTTTGGGTGAACTATCCCTTTAACTGACTAAATGGCAAAAAATAAATAAAAATCATCAAAATAATGTGGCAATTATATACCATTTTTGTATAATTTTTTTGTTGTTCATTTATTTTAGACCATTTAACTAATCAAATTGCATATACAGTCATTTTGGTGATTCAACAAAATTTTTATGTATTATATTATATTATATTATATTATGTTACAGGGCTGTTGAATGCTTTCATCTGATCGGCTGACGAATGTTCTAAGGTGTGCAATTATTTTCAGGTAAGCCCACGGCTAAAGTAGCTCCAGGCAAGTCTTGACCGCATTACATATCCGTTATTTCAAAGGTCCTTACAGCCTACGACAGCAAAAGAACCAAAACCCACAATGACACTGACTAGGCAAATAATATAGTAAACAATAATTAATTATGACAAATTATTTCCATGGTTTTGCCACTAAATTACATTTTATTATGTACGGAAAGCACATACTCTCTTTCTCCCACTCTCTCTCCCTTACAAACGCATACACATACAGTACACACACACACACACGGAAACATACATGCAAACAGAAACATATTGTCAGCGCAGCTCTGACAGTTTTATCAGTAATAACTTAAAAGATACATGTGAGGTAAAAACAGCGCTGTTCTTAAAGCAGATGAATTTACAGTTTCACTATTAGTAGAGGCGCTGCTGCTGTATGTTGTAACTGTAGTATAAGGGGAATAATTGACGATGGGCTGTTGAATTATAGAAAATAATGCACACACGAATATAATCACCACCTGGGGTGCGCATTATTTTCTAATAATTTAACTGATAATTATTTTATCATAATTGTGTTATTACTGATAAAATGTATATTACATATGGTATTATATGTATTATATTATATTATATTATTAGGTTTATATGTGTGATTAAAATCAATTCTAATAAAATAAGATTTTTATTTTCAGTTACTTGCATGTTGTAGTATTTTATTTGTCTAATCATCCACACTAATTCTTCAGACTTACTTCAAGCTCTGATTTCCAAAAGTCTTGGATCAAATGATGCTTAACTCCAATGGATGTCTTGTCAGATCAATAGACTTCATTTTACAACAAAGACTTACCAGCAAACTCCACCTAAACAACGGAGGGAAACTTCAAAGTCAATCCGACAAAAGTGGTCTCCGTCTGCTAATCTATTCTGACAGACTCTTTGAAAGAGTGAAGTAAAACGCTACACACTTTATTTACGGCGCTACTCTGGGCTTCTGAGCTGCTCTAGTAGAAAAGAATGAATGTTTAAAGATTGATTTTTTTTTCTCACTTGCATCTCCAGGCATCTCCTAATCAGGTCTACACTCCATGCTAACTCTGAAGGCCCAATCAAACATAATTTTCCCCCAAATGACTCAAGTCCAGATCAATAAAGATCAGTGGGATGACCTATACAGACTCTCCTCAAGGGGTAAATATACATCAAGAGCTAATTTCATTCCCATTCAAGGCAACTCCTTCCCTCTTGAAATAAGACCCTTACTAGTTTAAAAGAGACCGAAAAGGAGAGGGAACCAGAGAACTACCTAAGCTCACTATTTTTTGTCATATATTCTCTACTGCAGTGGCTTTCTAATAAAAATATGCAGTGGGACATGAAGTGCCTAAAGTGCTACACCACATGACATGAAATTTAAATCCTCCAAAAATATAGTATTTTAGATTCACTGTTGAAAAACTTAAGTTCGGTTGCTGCCTTACATTTTAAGTATAATCAGATTGGTTGTACAAGTCATTTCAACTTAAATGACATTAAACGATCTTAAAAGTTGAATTTCATATTTCATTCCACACTTTTACAACAACAAAAAAAAAAGACAGAAAGAAAGATTCTGGTACAACCACCTGTCACTTTTCACAATCCAAAGAACTCCTGATTTATAAAATCATGTCCAACCTGATATTTATCATCCGATACAAATACAAATACATACAAAGTTGAAAGTTTGAAAACGTGAAAATTGATTTCATGAGACAGTTTTCATGAATATCAGGTTACCATACCACAACCACAAAGGGAATTATCAAAAGCCCTCTACTGGGAGTGCAGTAAACATGTTCTTGTTGTCTCTGTCATACTTCTCAAAGGGGCTCGATTGTAGCCACACACATTAGAGAAGCGAGATCTTTTTTAGGGATTTTTTAGGGAGTAAAGGGATCACAAAAGACAACAAAACAAAATAAATAACAAAAGACTTTATTCAACAATTTGTCTCCTCCGCATCACTAGCTCCATTTTTGAAGAGTATCCACTGAACGTAAAATTTTTTTTCTTTTTTGCACAAAAAGAAAACAGCCAATAATTATTTTGATTGAGGAGGTCAATTGATTTTAAAAAATCTATTAAAATTAAAGGTTTTAATCCAATTAAAAAGATGATATACTGATTAAGTATTCAAATTTAAATGTAATTATTTGCACATATCAATATTTGCTGAGAAAATGGTCAGAGAATATTAAGATGGCCACCATTATAAATACTTTTTAAAAATAAATAAACACATACATAAATATTGTGAAATATTATTACAATTTTAAATAATTGGTTTTATATTTTTATATATTTTAAAATATAATTTATTCCTAATATGCAAAGCTGAATTTTAAGCATCATTACTCCAGTCTTCAGTGTCACATGATCCTTCAGAAATCATTCTAATGATTTGGTGCTCAAGAAACATTTATTATGTTGAAAACAGTTATTATTAACATTATTATTATGTGAAAACAGCTGTGGTGCTTCATTTTTTTTTCGGACACCATGATATATATATATATTTTTTTTTTCTTTCAGGATTTTTAGGGATGAATAGAAAGTTCGAAAGAGCAGCATTTATTTGAAATAGAAATCTTTTGTAACATTATACATGTCTTTGCTGTCACTTATGATGCATCCTTGCTGAATAAATGTATTAATTTCTTTCATTCCAAAAATTGTGAATGGCAGCATTATATCAAACTTAAGAATGTAGAATTTAAAAATCAGGCATTATCAAAATATTGTACCAAACTTCAAGTTTGGTGTCCTCTGACCTGTAAATTTGCATAACATAAAGTAATTTTGAATACTTGTTGTCTAGTGCAATGCACCTTTAGATAAAGACAAACTACAAACCACATTATGTCATTTTTTTCTGCTCTGTAGGTAGCCCTGCATTGCATTAAATTTCCTTGTCCTAAAACTAGGGCTGGGTATCGAGTTCAATACTTTTTAGGCACCGAACGAATTGCCTCGATACCATCGAGTATCGAAAAACGTCTCGTCGTTCGGTACCAAATTTCGATACCTAAGGGGTTAATCTCATCAGCGTCAGTGAGCCAATAAGCCTGCAACACACGACAGATCGATCAGTGTTTGACATCCGCGA
>NW_015633173.1:736490-760726 GCF_001515625.1 Sinocyclocheilus rhinocerous | reverse complement strand
GGGTCTCGGTAACCCCGGCTTGCCCCGCTTTGCTATATGTATCAGAGAGCCCATGCTTCATTTAACTAATTCGCAGAGGGATTAGGGAGAGCACAAAAGTGAATTCTTTCTCAAAGGAAGGGAAGTTGTTTCATCTGGGAGTCGTCTTGCTGTGCTAGGGATGGGATTGGTCTCACAGAGGGGTTTTACTCAAGGGTTTAGTCACCGTGAGGTAAAGCATGAATTTGATTACAACGTTGGAAAATCTGGTTTGAGACACTCTCTCAACCTAGAACATCAAATCAGTTGTCTTCAACAGGACATTCTGCTGAACAGATTAAAATGATTAGATTCTCTTTGCAACGGATAGTTCAGATTCTGAAAATCTATTAAATCTGATTGAATGAGCCATGTTGAATAGTTTGGGGTCAGTGTGATTTTAATGCTTATGAAAGTGAACATTTAAGCTCACAGAGGCTGCATTTATTTGATCAAAAATACATTAAAAACAGTAATATTGTGAAATATTATTACAATTTAAAATAGCTTTCTATTTTCTATTTCAATATATTTTAAAATGTAGTTTATTCCAGCTTCGGTGGACTTCAGTGTCACATGATCCTTCAGAAATCATTGTAATGCTGATTTGGTGCTAAAAAACATTTCTTATTAAGTCAACATTAAACATTTGAAATATAAATCTTTTGTATCATTATAAATGTCTTCACTCAAGCCTTATGTGTTTTAGTGGCATTTATTAAAGTACTAATAAAAAAAATTTTTTTAAAAGATGTGATCGCATATAGCACAAATTCTGAACTAAAATATTCCCCAATATCACTAGTTGTGCTAATGAACTACTAATTGGAAGATGATGACAAGCCAGAAATTTATGTCAG
Organism: Sinocyclocheilus rhinocerous; assembly: GCF_001515625.1. Lineage (NCBI taxonomy): Eukaryota > Metazoa > Chordata > Actinopteri > Cypriniformes > Cyprinidae > Sinocyclocheilus > Sinocyclocheilus rhinocerous. The sequence goes on along the minus strand of NW_015633173.1, from coordinate 759,848 downwards.
TTTTAACTGAAAATACCAATTTTATGGGTGCAGTATTTAATTTCAGACCTGCTTTCGAGCTGAAGCAGAGGTCAGCATTCCTATGGACTACTTTTTGGGAGCTTTCATAGTAATTTTTTGTCCTTTTTGACAAATATGGTGAGTATGACTATAAACACCCATCATATGTAAAAGAGATGTGAAACTCCTTACAATTATTTTTGAAGATTTTTTTTAGGAAAAGCACACATTGGGTTTGGTTTCATTTTTGTGTGAATTATCCCTTTAAACTCTGTTTTGAACTACAACCACTTGATGATAGTTATTCAAATCAGATGCAAATGAAGAAATGCACTGCACTTGTTACAGGTTAAAGGTCCAGTGCCAGATGGTTGGTTGACATTACATGCTTTTTTATGTTTCCAGGGTGCCATACACAGTTAATGGGATGTAAACGTACAAATACATATTGTTGCGAATCAAATAGGTCGGAGTTTACAGAAAATATCAAAATTGACTTTTGTTCTTTTACATTCTGGTAGGTAATTTCCACTTCTCGTGATTCAATCAATTGACAGAATCAAACCCACCCTACATTCATTCTAATTGAACGTCTTGTTTCACGTATCAATAGTCACATAAAGGACATAAAATGGGTTGTAAATGTAATTTAAAGTGTGTTAAATATCAAAATGCTGTTTTTGATATGTAAAGCCTAATATGCACTACAGGAATTAGCTGGGAGTAAACAGATTTGAGATTTTTGTGCTGAAGCGGTCCTTTCTAAATCAGGTAATATCTCCGGGAAGGGCTCCTGATTCCGAGTATAGCCCACGAAGGGCTCCTGATTCCCAGTTCAGGTGAGTTTTTTTCTCAGGGTTGGAGCTGAACTCTCCAGGACTGCGGCTCTCTAGGACCGAACTTGCCTACCCCTGTTCTAGAGCAAAAGTGCCAATCGATCAGCATAAGGTGAAGACGTTGAGTTTAGTACTCATGCTTTAATTCAGTCACTGGTAGCCAGTTTGCATACTTAAAATATCTATACTTCACCCTAAAGAGACAGTATGCATTTTCAAGTACGTACTTGTAGTAACCTAAATTGAGACATACTCAGATCTCCTTGTTATTTACTGTTAGCCTCTGCACATTAGTGTAAGCAACTAGTTTCAAAATTACTTTTATTCAATAAGTTCAATTTTATTCACTATTTATAGCTATTGGGGAAGTCGTGGCCTAATGGTTAGAGAGTTGGAGTCTCAGGTCCGGCAGGAATTGTGGGTGGGGGGGAGTGAATGTACAGCGCTCTCTCCCACCTTCAATACCATGACTGAGGTGCCCTTGAGCAAGGCACCGAACCCCCAACTGCTCCCCGGGCGCCGCAGCAAAATGGCTGCCCACTGCTCCGGGTGTGTGTTCACGGTGTGTGTGTGTTCACTGCTGTGTGTGTGCACTTAGGATGGGTTAAATGCAGAGCACTAATTCCTAGTATGGGTAACCATACTTGGCCACATGTCACGTCACTCACTTCACTTCAAAAAGGAGTTTTATTAAATAACAAACAAAAATATTTTGCTACAGCAAATATCAAATAAAATACTAGAGTAATAATCTGTTAACTGGTTAAGTTTCCTTACCATATGATGAAAATGTGTAAATGGTTTAACATCGTATTATATATAATTTTATGGATTAAGGGGCCATTCACACAGAATGCATTTTTCCATTCCAATGCGCCACTTTTTCATTGTTCTTCTACGTAAGCGCACTAGACGGACGTGTATGACCGTTGCGCTTGCGTTTTTTGCGTTTTTCTCACACATGAGTGCCACATTTGTAAGATACCTAATCAAGTTTAAAGATTTTCAACTTTTACACACAACACCACTTAGCTAAGTCAGTTCCAAAACAGTGGACCAATCAGAAGATCCCGAAGGCAGGCCAAGCGTTGCGAGCTTTTGTTTACAGTAGCAAGTTGGCCTGGCAACTGTTATATTTACGGCAACATGGTGGAGGCGGCGTTCTATGCTGCGCTTTGAGTCTGAGCAAAAATTTTAGATATAACAACAAGACGGTTCATTCATAATATTATTTTAAAAATAATCAATAATAACTCACATCACTCATGAAGGTAGGGGTCGACCGATTATCGGCCTGGCCGATTATCAACCCGTACGGATCCCAGGTCGGATCCCGGGTCCTCGGGTCTCGGGTCCTCCGTGTAGACCTCTAGTCTGAACTACTAATGAAGATCATGCAAATAAAAGTTAATGATAAATGCCACTAAAAACACATAAGGCTTGATGGAAAGTTTCATGAGGAACATCTAATCAAGTGACTAACAGATTGGATATTTCTATAACAATCAATATAACGAGTGCTGCACGATTTATCCTGTGATAATGTAATTTTGATTATTGATGACAATAACAGTTAAAAATATTGACAATTAAACGTAAATCCAGTAAGATTGTTATTCACGTCAGCACTAATGATGTTCGCAAAAGCGCTTTTTGTAAATGATACGATCACAGATCATAGATGTGTTCTGTTTGACAGAAACCTGGCTAAAACCAGACGATTACATTACTTTAAATGAGTCTAAGCCCCCCTCCTAAAAGATTACTGTTATAAACATGAGCAGCATCTGAAAGGTAATGGGGAAGGTGTTGCTACAATTTATAGTAATATTTTCAGCATTTCTCAGAGGTCTGATTTCAAGTATAATTCGTTTGACTTTTGACAAAAAAGACCATGTCAACTAGATGAGCCCCAGAGACCGATCCCCTGTGTCACTTCGACGACCATCGGCACAAGACCACAGGAACCAGACGAGTCCTCTGCACAATCTGACTTGTGTTGTAGCCTGGAATTAAACCATGCCATGCTGGTTTCGTCTGGTCAGAGGAGAACTGGCCCCTCGACTGAGCCTGGTTTCTCCCAAGGTTTTTTTTTCTCCATTTCTGTCACCGATGGTGTTTTGGTTCCTTGCCAATGTCGCCTTTGGCTTGCTTAGTTCGGGACACTTAATTTCTGGCAATATTGTCAGCTTGATTGCTGAACTGAGCTGGACGATGACATCACTGAATCATCACTGAGTCTTTACTATTGTCCTCTTGTATTATCGACACACTGTGTTCCTGTTTAATACTGTGAAGCTGCTTTGACACGATCTGTATTGTATAAAGTGCTATATAAATAAAGGTGACTTGACTTGAATTAATAGAATGAAATACATTGGGATAGCAATTAATTACACTTATTTTAATTTATTATTTTACATTTTAATATAATTAAATTGACATTTGTTTAATTATAAAATATTAAAATGTAATTATAAATGTTGGCTACATACCCAAATCTACTACGCAAATCACCTTGGTCCTCGGTCCGGCAATGAAAATATTGGTACAAAAATTGACAACACAAGTAGACCTGAATTAAATTACACAACTGACACTTTTCTCAATTACTTAATTGCAGCAGCCAGCAACCAACTCAAACTAGCTGGGCCGAATCGTCTGTCACAAAGGTACTATTGAGATCAAAAGCGTCAGGCTCTAAAGAATTCAATACAATTTAATGTATCTGAAGGGTGCACCCACTCCAACCCTTTCTAAAAGACGAGTAATTACCTCAGCGCCTCAGTTCCCAAAAGCTGCTGGTTATGATAAAGACAACCTATCTGAAAAGAAAGGTTGAGAATCTCTACGTGGACGAACAAAAGTGCCATGATGCTCCTGAATTTCTGCGGCTTCATTTATTTTCTTATTGTCATAGAGAAAAGAGCTGCTCCTAGCTGACAAGAATATCGATGAGCAGGATGGATACATCCTAACCTAAAATCTATTTTCTTTTTCACAGGGCACTAAATCACAAATCTTATTTCATCTTTTTTTTTTTATATATAATCCAAGATGTTCATTTTATGAATAATTTACCTGCTCTTACAAGGTAATACGGAGTTACTCAGGCATACCGCTCTCATGAATTATTCAAATCAACAGTATACTTCTTATCTGAGAGAAAGTTGGCCTGATTCTACTGTGTTTTCTATGTATTTTGTGGCTTAAACTGAAAGAATTACACTGAAATAATATATGCTTTTAGAAAGTTGCAGGCCCGTTGCAGTCCTTGCTGACTGGATACAAGCTAGTTCTGGCTACAATCACTGTTCATGGTTACACCACATTTCCTGCTTCAGTGGTTCTGTGAAACAGTCCTCCCAGAGAGGCTTGTGAGATAAGCATAGATCCCCACACTCCTCGAACGAGGCAGCCCGATTTCCACCTTACAGTCTCAACACACATGCTAACCAATTAGTCCATGTGGACTCATGCCCACACACAATATGTGCTCATGACTGTGCACACTTAAAGAAACAGTTCACTGAAATTCCTGTCATTAAATATACATCCTTGTTTTGTATGCTGTTCATTTTTTTATGTGGAATACAAACATAAATGTAAATAATTGTTATACAGCTCTTGATACGTAATGACAACTTATAATGTTATAATGCTTATTATAATACATACATGCATACATAAATACACTAATGTTTACATTTTTGGTGTTTGTTTTTTTTTAAAGAAATTTCATTCAGCAAGGATGCATTAAATTGATCAAAAGTGGTCTTACATTGTTACAGAATATTTCTATTTCAAATAAATGTTGTTCTTATGAACTTTCTATTTATTAAATAATCCAGAAAAAATGAATCCATTTCCATAAAAATATTAAAGTAGTTGTTTTCAACATTGATAATAATAATAAATGTTTCTTGAGCTCCAAATCAGCATATTAGGATGATTTCTGAAGGATCACGTGACACTGAAAAGTGTTGAAATTCAGATTTGCCAACACAGGAATAAAAAAAAAATAATACATATAATAAATAAAAAATATATTTAAAAAAAGATTAAAATAGAAAACCATTACTTTAAATTGTAATAATATTTCACACTTTTACTGTTGTTATTGTATTTTTGATCAAGTAAATGTCTTGAGATCATAAAACTTTTTTTTTTTTAAACATTATTTAAATCTTACAGACCCCAAATTTCTGAACAGTATAAATAAATAAATAAATAAAATTTTGTCTTTACCAGTGAGTCACGGAACCATTAAATCAAATGATTTCATTCGAACACTGATTCACTCAAGAATGAAGCAAGTTTATGAGTGAATCATTGAATCATTTACTCAAATGATTCCTTTAAACAAAAACAAAAAAAAGATTCAATCAGGGTTCATTCAATAACTTTTGCCATTACTGTGCTGCTTGTGCCAAAGGCCAAATCACTGATGCACAGCTATTCAGAACAACAGATTTTGCTTATGTGATATTGCTTTAATTCACGCATTAATATTATATGCATTATTAAAAAAAGTCCAGTTGAAAATGTCCAATTAAAGATATATAGGTTTTATAGAAATAAACAAAAATATATAAGTTGTTATAAATGCATAAGTTGTTATCCTATCCAAGTTTTTTAATTCAATACAGTGTTTTTTTAAGGTGCAGTGTGTCATTTTTGTGCCACTACCATCACCAACCACATGCCCTGGTCATCTCTGCACATTGAACCCCGACAGAAGAACATTTTTAGCATAAAAAGAAAAAAGATCACACGCTTAATCTTTATTGAACAGTCAACATAATCATGCAGCCCTGAGTCACAGGACAGCCACCCCTACAGCTGCATCCCATTTAACTGACCTTGCAGCTCAATTCTTCTATGAAAGCCATGCAGCCTACTGATGCTGATCAGTGAGTTGCATTATTTATCAAAAACACCAACGAATGAAAACCCAGAGCAGGAGCCGGTGAAGCTGGAGTTGCGTCAGCTCAGATGGGAATTTTACGGCCGCAGGTCATTCAGCAGCCCATGGATAATCATTCTTCAAAATCTCTACAGATGCCTTTGGAATGCAGCCACTTTAACATCTCCAAAGGGGCATCGGCCAGCAGGAGCCACGACCAAAGAATCGACCAGCAGTACTCCGGTCTGTCTGGAAAACTAGCTTATTGAAGATGAAGCACAAAGGAGGGAACGCAAGCTGGGAGGTGCACAGCCCTTGGCATTTTGTCAAAACAACTGAATGTGCAAGAAAATAAAAAAAAAACTCCTGATAGGATGTGTACATGCAAATTGGGTTCGGTTTCGTTTTTTACTTCCTCTTAGTTAGCAGAACCTTCAGTGAGGTGACATGTATACCATCCCCCTAAGAAGTCAGCACATATCTGAGGCAGGAAAAAACAGGATGCAACCATTTCATCTGTCTTCCAGCAAAGAAATCTGCCAGCATTTCCTACAAGCAACGACTCTTTCATCAGACAGGAAGTTGCATTCCATGATACAGTAGAGGATGCATCAGTGACTCCATGCGCACTAAACACACAGCGGTGGGGCCAAACACACTGGCTCTGAGCCTAAAACAAACCCTGCAGTTCTTCAATATCCCATCAGTCCTCCAGGCAGGCACTGAGCTGTCAGACATGAGGAGACATCTATGCTGGCAGAGACCTTCATCTCCCTACCTGCTTCAGCAGATGCATATTTAAACCAAACAGCTTTTTCTACAACACTCACAATTCTGCAATGGCAGATCAGGGAAAGTGCATTTATATCAGGGAAATTCAGCAGCTAACACTGCTTTGATTTCTGCAAATCTTGACATTTTGAATCATGCTATATCATTTTTCATTAAGCACATATAGTCTGTGAATCAAAACCCATTAGTGTGATGGAAGATGTGTCCTCACACTACATCAAAAACATAAAAATAATGTTGTAATATATTCTAGCACTATACAGTGTGTGTGTGTGTAGTATAAAATATTAAAATTGTTACAATTTACATATTACAATTTTAAAATAACTATTTTCTATTTGAATATGTTTTAAAATGTAATTTATTCCTGTAATGCAAAGCTGAATTTTCAGCATCATAACTCCAGTCTTCAGTGTCACACAATCCTTCAGAAATCATTATAATACACAGATTTGCTGCTCAAGAAACAGCCAATTTATTGCAACAAAAAAAACCGCATTAAACTCACACTTTTGAACGGTGTACAGTATATGGTGATTAAAAATGCTGTGCTCATGGAGTGAGATACTAAAAAAACAGCAAGAAGTACACTAGCATGATATGATGATTAGCATTCTTTGCTTGAGAGTCCATCTCGGGTCAGTCTTATCTGATGATAACGGTCCTATCCGTTTTCAAATCATGCAGCTAAATAATGTTTAATCAGTTATTGAGGGATTGAGAAAGGCTTTTGATTTATCCTCAGTGATCCAGCATGAATCTGATGTCCAGAGATAACATGCAATCACCTAGCATATCCACAGAAACAAGGGATGTGTTTCAGTGCGATTTCTCATCATACAAAATGCTATTGAATAAATACAGTGCATAAATATGGTCCACACAGCTAATTTTACATTAGAAATTTGCATAATTTCATATATGTATAAATATGCATAAATGTATATATAATGTATAACTAGCATTATAAATGTATGTATAAATATGTTTGCTGCATCTTCTCTAATTTCCCAGCTTAATATGCAGAGTCAATTATAAGCCATTCATAGGCTGTTCCCCCCATTTGAGCATCAATCAACAGCATAAGTTTGGGCTCCATGAAAGTTCTCCGGCATCCTCTTGGTCACATACACAGAATCTCTCTTTGTTCCCACATTCGTGACCCCACAAGGAGAGGGCTGATATTTCACAGGATCGCTTCCTCACAAACACATCTATTCATGAACCATGTGCACAGCATGTCTGAACGGAACAAGAGGGTGAGGGGCTAATGCCTCGCTCGCTCCTTCCTCTCCATTTAACAGTTTCTTTCTTTTAAAGGTGAAGTGTGTAATTAGCATCACTAATTGAAACTGCAAAAATAATGACTGTTTTCATACAGGTTTCCCACTATTTTCCCTCTAGATGGTCTCAACCCAAAATCACAGCAGTAAGCCAATGTTCAGGCAACATTCAAGTGAATCAAGCTACAAATGGATTATAGTCATCTCTACATATTAAATCAAGACATTAAAGGCAAAATCATTGATTTTTTTCATGCATTGGTCAACTTTGAGATTTTGGGCTACAGTATTTTGCTTCTTTCAGTCTAGTGTAAAGAAACCATACAAAATACACATTTAAGTGATTGCACTTTATCTATTTGCATGTGTAGATTTTAATTGCAATACATATTTTTTGTCAAAAATCTCCACTTTAGTATCACTTACATACACCAAACTAGGGCTGCACGATTATGACAAAAATCATAATTGTCGATTATTCCCTTGAAATTGTAATTGCGATTATTAATTACGATTATCACAATTTACATTGAATGATGTTTATATCATAAAAAAATGATACCCTCTGATTTTCCCTCTGTAAAAACCTTTAACTCCAACTCAACAAAATGTCTTTATCCAATGTTTTGATATATGGATAAATATGCAAAATAGTGCATATCTAATTAGTGCTTCATTTGCATATTTAAATACAATATTTCAGAAAACTTGCAATACAAACAATTGTCTTAATTTACTGTGATTAATCAACTGGAGAAGTATGACGTTATCTATTAGCTGAAAATAGATACCCTATTCACCCATTGTGTCTTGCCTTATTGTTAAAGGGGTCCTATTATGCTCTTTTACAAAGTCTTGATTTTGTTTTGGGGGTGTACTAGAACAGGCTCTCATACTAGGTTGTTCGAAAACACTTTATTTTTCACATATTTTACATCATTACAACACCTCTCTCCCCAGTCTGGCATGAACGGCTCGAATAGTTCCTGTATCAAATGAAGGCCTGCCTTCTGAAATACGAAATGTGCTGTGATTGGTTAGCTGGGCCAGTGTGTGCTGTGATTGGTTAGCTGGGCCAGTGTGTGCTGTGATTGGTTAGCTGGGCCAGTGTGTGCTGTGATTGGTTAGCTGGGCCAGTGTGTGCTGTGATTGGTTAGCTGGGCCAGTGTGTGCTGTGATTGGTTAGCTGGGCCAGTGTGTGCTGTGATTGGTTAGCTGGGCCAGTGTGTGCTGTGATTGGTTAGCTGGGCCAGTGTGTGCTGTGATTGGTTAGCTGGGCCAGTGTGTGCTGTGACTGGTTAGCTGGGCCAGTGTGTGCTGTGACTGGTTAGCTGGGCCAGTGTGTGCTGTGACTGGTTAGCTGGGCCAGTGGATTTAAACCCGGATGATTGTAACCACTCTAAGTTCGTCTGCCTTGGGAAAGCTAGCGTGTCTCCGACATAGTGATAACACTCGTTGCCTTCTCTAGTGCAGCTCAACCAGGTCTCGTCCCATTCGTCGATATTTGTGATATCACAAATCCCGGAAAATATGCGTTGTAGTCCAAACGAGTCGTTCGTTGTAGTTTTTGAAATCTTTTTTATGCTCAAACAGCAACATTACAGACTAACTAAAGTTGAAAAAGTGAAAAAGCATAATAAGACCCCTTTAAATATTTTAACATAAAAATGGATTTCAGCTTCAATAAAACAAATTAAATTTGGGCCCCATTAAATTCCTTATAAATCTCTGCTCTCTAGCCTGCTTCATGAGGAAAAAAATTATGCACATTATTCTAAAATATATGCATAATATTTAATCAAAATATATTTGTACTTTCTGCTCACATAATCAAGGACGCATGGTTGAAAAAAAAATGTAACCAATTATTTTATGGCCTAATTCTGAGCTGATCAAGACACTGTACTAGCAAATACAAGCAATTTGTCATAAGAAAAGACATGACTCACACAAAAATTATTGGACTATTTCAGTCTTTCTCCTTCATTTCTTTGTAAATATTTGTGAAATTTACTAGCAATTTCTGAGTGAAAATTGTTTAAACACCCATTTTTTTCAGTGTAGTATATGATGCTTTAAAAACAGATTTGTAAACAAGCTAAATCAGAGGTGAATTGCAGAAAATAACAGTTTCATGTTCTCTTTAATCTTCTCTCTTACTTCCCTGTATAATGTCAAATTTTTTCTACTCTCCAGTTTCCCTTTTTTTTCTTTTTCCCCGTTTCCTAGTCTTCAGTCTTATTCTCTTAATCTATACCTTGAGGGACTCTTTCACATTTACTCCTGAGAGCAGATGAAGGTCTTTAGCTGTGGCTCCTGAAGCCTGACCCAGTTAGTCAAGCCTAAACCTCATTAACCAGTGATGGGAGTATATGGACCCATTCCATCAGAGGCATCAGGGCTAAACAGAAAAACCACAGAAGAATAATAATGTAGTTTAAGGTTTGCCAGGTGGGCTAATGAGTTCCCACAAGTCAATGATCCGACCCCCTCGTTCTGCCCAGAGATCCCCGTTCATCAGTGAAGCCACGTTTACAGCCCTGCTCCGCTTAGCTTAGCTGCTCTGCTGGGACGCGGCTAGCAGAGTCTGGAGGGCTCAGCGTGCATGCTAAAAGGTGTCTGTGCATGCTAAGTGCTTCTTTGGGAAAACTCTCAGGGCCGGTGATGTCAGACAGAAGGGTTTAAACATCAGAATCCAGAGTAAAATGTGACTAACGACATAAAGAAAGCAGTATATGCACAGAAAAGCTCCTCAGGTCTTTCATTGCATGACATGATATACTGTATGAGATGTATGCAACGTTTCGATTTATCAAATGCTAAACAGGTAAACGTGCAGTATGCTGGCTCTCTATCATGGATGACAATCATGTCATTTAATAAAAACTAGTTAACCCTAAAACTAGTAAAACCCTAAACTACTTGTTGAGAGTAACATCGGTTAGTTTCCGGTAAGAAGCCATTTGTTTGTCCATATTGAAAGCAAAACATGACATGACACAATTACATATATACACATACATACAGTACACACAATTACATAAATATATTTGTAAAATATATTATATAAAAAATATTGATAGCATATATATATATATATATATAAAATATTATTTTAAAAATATTGAATATACGCATATCATACAAATATATGAAACAATATCAATATATTAAATATAATATGTTATAAATTATTATATTTTGAATATATTAAATATCAAATATGTATATCATAAAAATATATTAAATCATGTAAATATACTAAATATATTTAAATATAATATATAAATATTTTTAAACATAAAAAAGAAATATATTTTAAATATAATATTTTCTAATATCTACAGGTAAAAACCTAATGAATATATACAAATAAATGAGTAATTTATAAATCAATTTTATGTAAATTGTCTTAATTTTTGGCTGTCAAATGAGTTAAAATGAAGCTGTTGGTGTTTTAATTACTTCTGGTTCATTCATTACACTAGGAATGAAATATTGCATTGTGGGATATATTATTCTGTGCTGTGTGCTTTGTTGTATAATGCACAATATTATATCCGGGTACTCCATGCATGCAGAAAATTTACATTTTGTGCACAATATGCATACTACATAGGGTAGAAATACTAGTAAGATTGATAAACTAGCATGCTATTGCAACACAGCTCAAACAAAAAAAATACTTTAAAAAAAGCACGGTCAACTGGTCAAAAATTCACAGCAATTTTAGCTTTTTCAACACTCACACAGTGCTTTATTGCATCTCAATAGGATGCATATGTTGCATATATTTTGCAACATATGCAAATAATCTAGGGTATTCAGTAGATCAAAGAATAATATCAATACATTTATGTAAATAGTAAATATGTAATATGTATATGAGATGTATATGCAATATGTAAATAGTATAGATACATAAACACTCCATTGCCTTCAATTTGTCGTTGAAAAGATTCATGGAAAAGTATTTTCTGTTCTTCCAGTGTGAACGTTTAGTCTGCATGACCGCTGGAGGTGTGGAGAAAATGTTCAAACAGCCCCAGTGCGATCAATGCCTTGATTATGTGAGGATGCTCCTTGCCTTACATCACTCCTTGGCAGTCAAGAAGACACCGCTAAATGGACGAACAGGGCCAGAAAACTGGACTCCTGCCATCTTCAGGGACACATCCTCTCTATAATGACCTTTGACTCTGATCTCAGAATTTCCTGGGAGACTGGACTTGGCAGGGTGTTTTTAAAGCTGATTGAAATGCTCAAATGTGTCTGGCATAAAATCTTTATTCTCATCCAAGCTATGGGCACTTTTGGTCCTGTGGACTTTTAGAAAAGAAACTCTTTTACAGTTAAACACTTTTCAAGTTCTCAAATGAATGTAATTTGTCCTCTTAATGTCCAAGAGTGAACATACATGCATCACATTTTTCGGAAATATCATTTCCACCATATCTCTCAAATGTATTGTTTTCATTTTGTGGTGGAAATAACAGTAATGGAAATGACATTTGAAATATTTTTTTAATTAACTGGCCAACTCCTTTGCTTTGCTAAGACCTAATTTCATAGGTAGCATTTTATGCATGCTAAATTCACACAATTAAATAATATTTTGACACTTTTTTTGGTAACACTTTATTTCGATAGTCCACTTTAGACATTCTATTAACAGTAAGTATCTTTGCAACTACATGTCAACTAGCAGTTAGTAGAGTATTAGTAGACTGTCTGCTTAATATCTTCTAACACTTTCTTTGTCAACATTCTACTAACCCTAAACCTACCCTAACAGTCTACTCTGAGAGTTAGTAGACATGTAGTTGCAAATTAATGAGAATTAGTTGACATGTAGTTGACATGTAGTTACAAAGTTACTTATAGTTAATAGAATGTCTAAAGTGGACTATCGAAATAAAGTGTAACCCTTTTTTTAAATAATAACTGAAAAGCATAATATAAAAGACTCAATATATTCTGGTTATAAGTGATATTTACCATTGAAAAAAATATGCATAAATAATTTCCACAAAATTATCTAAAATTAGAAATAATATTTCAATTTGGTTTATCACAATTTGGATATACAAAAATATATATAAAAAACATTACTATAAGAAGGGATACTATTTTTATAATGTATTTTACACTGTAAAAATGATTGTTCATTGTAAATGAAACAAAGATTATTGGAGTATGTTTTACGAGAAAATAAGTTTTCAGTCTTTCTACTTCAAAATGACACATTTAATTCAATGTGCTACTTGACATTTCCTTGTTATTTTATTGTAAAATGTACTAGCAATTTCTGAGAGAAAACTCTTTCTACTTCAGTTGTTTTTCGGTGTATATTAAGATTGAAAGTCTGGAACAAAGGTACAAAAATGTAATCTAAAATCAATATCAACCCTAGGACACAAAAGTGGCTGTAGTTGAAGAAACACCAAAAACTAGGCGTTAGCGCATTAGAGTATCAGTTTACACTCTGAATTTGATTTTACAGATCTTTATAGTATGTTATCTGGCACACTTAGATTTTATCAGCGGCGGATATTGACTAATGGCACTGAAATGTCTTTGGCGTAATGTCTGTTTATTGGACACTAGGGGACAGGAAATGGAGAGTGCGTTCCATTTCAGCACAAGGAAATGAACATGAAATCCTTGTGTCAAGACAAACAGGGACGGTCCAGCCCTTTAATCAACCCCTAAGACATGATAAATCTCTGAGTCTTTCCTTCTCGCTTTAATCTCTTAGAGGTGCGTTTCTGAGGCTCTGCTTCAGCAGCTTGAAATGACCAGATAAGTGTTTTCATTATGATTAAAAGAAATTCTCTGGACACAGAGTGTGATCCAAAAAAACAAACAAACAAACAGGAAAATCTGTGCTTTAAGAAAAACTGAACCGTCATGTTGCACTGAATCAACACAATTTAGCATAAAGCAGCAAGGTCAATCAATATTTTGTATTAAATTTCTGAATATTCATAAAATTATAGGGGTCATGTTTTATTCTTTCCCACTCAAGCCAGCTTGTAATGTTAGTCCAATTTTGTTGTGCCAAAAAACATTTTCTGATCTTACAATGAAATACCTTTTCTGTTTATGCACCATTAAAGGGATAGTTCACCCAAAACTGAAAATTCTATCATTATTTACTCACCCCCATGTCGTTCCAAACCTGTATGAGTTTCTTTCTTCTGTTAAAGACAAAAGAAGCTATTTTGAAGAATGTTGGTAATCAAACCGTTGATGGTTCCCATTGACTACCATAGTACTACGTAAATCAATGGATACCAGCAACTGTTTGATTACCAACATTCTTTAAAAAAGTCATACAAAGTTTGGAACAACTTGAGGGTAAGAAAATGTTGACAGAACTTTCATTTTTGGCTGAACTGTCCCTTTAAGATAGTCTATGCAAACCCTCTCTGGTAACACTTTACGATAAGGTTCCATTAGTTAATGTTAATGTTAGTTCATGTACATTTGTTCGTGTGACATGAACAAACAATGAGCAATACATTTATTACAGTATTTATTAATCTTTGTTAATGTTAGTTAATGAAAATACAGTTGTTCATGTTAATTCACAGTGCATTAATGTTAACAAGCACAACTTTTGATTTTAATAATGCATTAGTAAATGTTGAAATTAACGTTAACTAAGATTAATAAATATTGTAAAGTATTGTTCATTCTTAGTTCGTGTTAACTAAAGGAGTTAACTAATGTTAACTAATGATCCTTATTGTAAAGTGTTACCCACTCTCTTTGCAAAACCTGTATATTTTGACAAATTCACAAAACAATCTGCACTGAAATGTGCCACACAAACTGACCAGATCAGACCAGGCAGTCATCACTGACATGTGGGCGATCATGTGTTAATGAATTCTGTGCCATTTCAATAAATGGCCTTGTGAATTTGTCAGTTCTGAAGGTTACACTATGTTTTATAGTACATATAGAACCATTTTTATTTCAAACAATCAAGGGATATTTGATTCCTCAATGTATGTCCTCTTTAACCCTAAGCATACAGCATCACATTTGATAAGCAGGCCTCTAAATTATTAACATGATCAAAACTTTTAAATATTTTTTCCCTAAAGGTTTGATAAGCAATTATTAACATTATTAACATGATCAAAACTTTTAAATATTTTTTCCCTAAAGGTTCGATAAACTCTTCAAAAAAAAAAAAAAAAAAAAAAAAAACACTGACCATTATTTCATATGTCAGGCTTTACAGGGTTAAAAATAAAATTTCAGGTGGTACAAACACAGACGGCCTCACCAAGAAATTTCCCCTCTAAGTATTAGACTTCACCATAAAAATGCCACTCCAGTGCACTGAAATAACTCAAGTCATCAGACAGGGCAGTTCAAGTGCTTTCTAGTAGAAGGAAGTGTTGCATGACAAGCATTCAAGCTTTTCGAGTCACAGTGATGAAAAGTGGCTGTCAGTGTGGATTATGACCAGATGGGACGTGTACAGATGTGGCAGCTCTGTCACTGACCCCTTACAAAAATATCAGTGGGAAAAATGCGCAGTTTTTTTTCTCTGTTTTTGCAGATATGCCAAAGAAACCGAAAAGGGCTAACGGGGCCATGTTAACCAGCAAAATCCATGACCTTTGGGGACTATGCTTCATTAATTTAACTTGCAAACAGGACAGGCACTCACAAAGGTCAAAGGTCATATACTGTATATGGGGTGGGTAAGATTGTTTAAAGTTTTTTTAAAGACTTGTATGCTCAGACTTTATAACTGCTTTCTATTTTAATATATTTTAAAATGTCATGTATTCCTGTGATGCAAAGCTGAATTTTCAGCATCATTACTCCAGTCTTTTTGCCAAACGATGTTGATATTTGAAAGCACCAAAACAAAAATGCCCATAGCCCAACAGGACCTCGCCCCTATTTTGATAACTCCGCCCCACACATACTTACACAACCCTGGCAGCGATATCATTACTAGACACGCCCCTTACTGCTGATTGGCTGCGAGTGTGTTTTGGGACTCGGTCCGACACTGTGGTCAAAAGCGTTTTTCAAAAATTGCTTAGTGCACCTTTAAACTAAAACTTTGTTTTTAAGAGCATGAAACCTTGACTAACATTATAAATTCAGGTTCTGCTACAAAAGTGTATGATATGTCCCATTAAAATATGTGACTGAGCATGCCATTGTTTTTGAGTTGGGCAATAAGAGTGGAAATTTCAATATGAAGCACACTGAGATTCTTCATCCTGCATCCTTCCTCCTATCAAAGCACCTGCTTCCCAGTGGCACATGCTGAGACAAATTGAATCCTGGGCGTCCTTCATTCACCAGCAGACTGGCACACGAGGAGTCACTCCTGAATTCACCTCGATTAATCACGTTTCACTGGAGAGAATCAGACTTCAAGTGAATGATGATATTTGACTTTGCTGCAACGCTGTGAGGGGCAATTAATTGAGGGGAAAGGATTTTTCTTTCCTTTTTTTCTTGGTTACGTTTGATTTGGCTGTATTGTCAGAAGCCAGCTTCCCCGTCACCTCTAAGCACAATCAGAATAGATCCATTAATGATCTGAGGTGTTCACATGTCTGGGCAAAACACTGACACCACTCATCGCTGACACACACACACACACACACACACACACGCACACACAAACACATGCACATACAAACTCTTTTGGAGTCAAGCAAAACGTCACCGGGCCCACTCATCGTTTTAATCATACGCTAGATTTAATTATATCGCATGGAATATAAGTGTTCATCGTCTGTTTGATTACGTCTTTAATTGATTACGTCTTTAATTGATTTTTCCATACATTTCTGCCATATGTACATTAACTTGACAGTCACCACTGATAAGCTACCACTAAATATTGTAGAAACTTAATTTGCTGTAAAGTTGCTTTGCAACGATTTGTATCATGAAAGGCGCTGTACAAATAAACTTGAATTGTATTGAATTGAACTCCAGCGCTCCAAAATATTTACTGGAGAAACCAACTGCTGAGTTTGGAAATGGCAAGATTTTCAGACATTTTCCGCTCTCCTAAGTTGATGATATGTATGTGTGAGATTTGATTATTCTTAGACCACCCACAAACACAGCAAAGAAAAAAAGAATGTAACCAAGTCATAAATATGTATGCACAGCTCCGCTTCATGATATACTGGTACATGGTAATGGAACATAATTGAAGACACTGGAATACTTTTATTTTAGGAAAAATTTTCTTTTTGTAATGAAATAAAGAATTTAAAAAAAATAATTATAATATCAAAATTATATTTGACCCCAAATTTTTTTAATGGTTGTTTGAAAATGTGCATGCATGTGTGTGTGTATACGTATATATGTACACACACACACACTGAAGACTGGAGTATTGGCTGCTGAAAATTCAGCTTTGCATCACAGAAATAAATTGCATTTTAAAATATATTACAATAGAAATCAGCTGTTTTGAATGGCAATAATAATTTTGCGATTTTTTTTAATATTTACAGCATTTTTTAACAAAACTGGTGTGCATAACCTTATTTTAAAAATATTATATATTTTTCTTTCGTCATTGAATATTATGCATGAATTATTTGTGAAGTGAAATAAAGATTTAAAAAAAAAACGTAGGTATATTCACACAATACAGCACACGAGTCATATGAACTACTATTATGATGTTTTGCATCCTTGTTGTTGCTTGAAATCCTAAATCCTCACTTTAATAGCATGGAAAAGAGTAACAAACTACATAATTCAAAATTTCTCCATTTGTGTTCAATGGAACGAGGAAAATATATAGATTTGTGACAACACAAGGGTAAGTAAATGACCACATATAGGAAACATAATTATAAGTGCATAATCATACTAAATACATTTTAATACAGCACATCATTCTGCTCACATCATCCTCCTCACCACCAAAAAGTGATATAAATACATTAAACTGCACAGAGGAAAGAGTTAAAGAGTGTCCTGTTAAGCCAAAATAAAGCTGATTAAGACGCCTGGATTAAATTGCTCATAAATGTTCCACAAAGCAATAAATGGGCATTAAGCTGCGAACAAAACTATGAAGCTCATTATCGGGAGAATTTCATAACGGAGACTGAATGTTAACTCAATTTTAACAGCTCCTGCCAAGTCAAGCCATGTGAGTTCCTCTGACCCGATTACCGCCACATGATTAAACAGCCAATTACATTGCGGCAAAAGGCCCCAGAATAGCCATTCTGGGAGCAGAAATCATCAGATCCGCTCCACTGTTATTCTGAAAGGAGAAATACTGGATCAATGAGTTCTAGGGCTTTAAGCAAAAAATGTCAGTATTTCTATAGGACTTTTCTTCCAAAGCTCACTAATAAAAGCATGTAATATAGAACAACTTGTTTGTAATTAAATTTTAGAGCTTATCTGATTAATCATAATTTAGAATCAGTTCTTAGAATGAAGATCAGAATTTAATCCACCTTCAAATCTTCGGCTCAGAGTGATGAATGGCACGTTTCATTTAACATTTCACATGATTTCAGCTGTCGGCCATGCAGTAATGGTGCCACAGGAAATGAGAACAAAGTTGCGCTGTTAGACCCAGGAAGTCCACACAGCCCTGTGAATGGCTTGGGTGCCCCAGAACAATAACATCAGCCCACCCACTCCTCAATGAGCCATGCACATTCCATGCATTATCTCCTGAGTTGCTAAGAAAAGGAGCCACTTTCTTACAGGATTACATTACGTCTTAACAACTCTGACAATGTGAAAAACTCAAGTACACATGACTTGAAGAACTTGTTGGGTTCAAAGAGGCTGTTTGATTAAAAAAAATAATTTTATACCAATTATATATTTTCAAATACCCTACCATGTGGTAGCTGTAGTCTGGCAGTAAGCATTCATTGCTGTCTGAAAGGTTGAAATCTTTGTTTCAGGGGCAAAATCTGAAACATTTTGAGGAAATTCGTTTTCTTAAAATATATTTAGCAGATTAACACCGAAAACAATGAGCACATGCAAAGAGAAAGAAAAAAATGAAATCGCATCATATGACCCCTTTAATACACGTGTTACACAATTTGAGTTGAATTACTGAAATAAATGAACTTTTCCACGACATTCTAATTTATTGAGATGCACCTGTATATAGCATTGCTTTAAGAAACCACAAATACAATATGACATCAAATCCCATAAATAAGTATGACCTTCTTCATCCAAATAAGTATGCCCTTTTAATTACTGGGCTTTGGAATGGAAGACAAACACAGAGAACATTAAGCATGATGGATCAGACCAAGCTCATGATACTATCCGATTATACAAACACAAATAATGAAACATACACGTCACATTATATAAGTGAATCTATATCATAAAAAAAAATCATATGTGAACAGTCAAAAATGCCACAATCTATTTAACAATACAGAAACTCTGATTTAGTGATTGCATTATAAAATTAGTTGAATATGATATTTTGGTTTCAATATACTGTATATGCCCGGCCCGCACAAACTTTGTGGGACGAGATACACACCACATTTTAGTGCATAAGGGTATAAGCACTAGCAATAGTGATGCAGCACTAAAAATGTTCATTTCTATACAGTGGCATCCAGCTGGTTAAAAGATTCCTCAGTACGCACAGGCCTCACTTACACTCTAAGAGCAGATTCTAGTTTTGGCAGGTTCACAATGGGCAGTGAAGCACCCAGCGTGCAACCCGATCAGCCCCTGCACAGATTCCACCTCCTAGGACATTGTTCTGGGAGATAAAGGCAAGTGGCGGGGATAAAAAAGGACCAGCAGATGGCAAAGAGAGAGAAAGAGTGGGCAGCCTGACTCATCTGACCTAGGACTACCAGCTGTCATCCTCTCTGCATAACCACACACACAACTGGAGCTGCTGAATGCTCCCGTCCGGATACACTTACAAACAAATTACCAGACAATTAAACAACTCGAACAAGTCAGAGGAACGCTTTCGACACATTTAAAGTTACAATATCCCAATTACGATCAAAAATTAACAAGGGCTTGAGGCAAAAAAAATGCTACCATAAGTGACAAAAACGCCTCAATATTTAAAATATGGGAGGAAAAATGCTTTCTATCCTTTATAAGTATACATAATTAAATTCTGACAAATCTATATATTTTTTATTTTATTTTTAAACTTATTTATATTCTTAATTAGTAATGGATTCAGTGACTGCAGACACTGTACACTGACTGTAAAAAATTATAAAAAAATACTATTTCAGACGTTCTTCTTCAAAAACGCACATTTAATTCAGCATGTCATTTCTTTGTAATTATTTGTGAAATTTATTAGCTGAAAAAGTGAAAAAGTTACATTTTATTCAGTGTGTTGGCCTGTAATTGTCATTCATTCATACTCACAGTCTTAAATGCTAATTTGGTGCTAATATGATGGTTTTTGATGCAAAAGACTAAAATCTGATTTGAAAACTACAAATAGATGCATTGTTAAAGGTAAAAAAAAAAAGCTACTTATAATCTATTTGAAGCGAAAAGTTAATTTCTGACACCGACTCCCACCCAAACTAAACCAAAATCTGGCCACCTTAGAACCTGATAGAGTAGATTTTCAGCCCGAGTTGCTCAGATCACAGTTTTATTGGGCCAAATTGTACACAACAGTTTTTTTCTGTGGCCACACTTGAACAGGCGTTCGAGAGAGAATTCCTCTGGCGCCAGCATGCTCTTGTGATTGATGGACGCACACGTCACAAGACAAAAGAGGCAAAGTGTGCATTTCTCCTCAAGACCTTTCCGTCACCGTGATGAAGAGATTCCTGACTTGTACAAAAAGACAATCAGTGATGCTCACTGCAAGCATGCAGACAGATGAACAACATGTGAGGGATGTTTTGTAGAAATCAATTTAAGAAATTACAGAAATTGACATTAGAATATTAATATTTCCTAAATCTCTGTCCAACTGAATAGTAAAAATAATGACAAAAAAA
Source organism: Sinocyclocheilus rhinocerous (assembly GCF_001515625.1). Classification (NCBI taxonomy): domain Eukaryota; kingdom Metazoa; phylum Chordata; class Actinopteri; order Cypriniformes; family Cyprinidae; genus Sinocyclocheilus; species Sinocyclocheilus rhinocerous. The sequence continues at coordinate 739,021 of NW_015633173.1, read as the reverse complement.
TAATGGTGCTTCACCTCGCTATAGATGAAAATAAAGGTTTATAATTTTGGAACAGCTATCCCAAACATCACATCTGGATGCACTATTTATTGGGAACTCTAATGTGTGCATTAGAACAGATTGGTTCAGTTTACTCTGTTGTAAACATGGTTGAGCAAACCAGGTGAGAATCCGAAATAAACATCTTAATAAATGTGCATAGCATAACAAGGTTGAATAGACTTCTGCTGGCGTGGAAGAGCAAATCCAAACATTTCCTGTAGTTTCTCTTACCTGTTAAACACTTTCTTCATCCTCTGAAACAGCGATGGTGATGCGGTGACTGTCTCTGATGGCATGGTCTCAATAGTGGTGACAACATGGTTCTGGTGCTCGGGCATCATCTCTAAAGCTGAAAACTAAAACGGTCAATCAGTAAGCAGTGATCATTCCTAAGGCTTTGGTTATTCCGAGCAGCTCCAGCTCTCCATATTGCAGGTGACAATAAACAAACAGGTGTATGTATCTCCAGTAAGTGATGGAGGAGGAGGGATGCTGGAGGCTCCTAGAAGTCGCTAGATGTTACAGATTCATGCGCGACGATGACCTGTTCCCCTGTTGGCTTTCTGAGTAGATGTTTCCCGGTGGTTCGGTGCGCATTTTCTGAACGCCAGAGCAGGATTGCCGTGATTATCGGGAGGCGGTGCGTTTTTGAGAGAAATAGACAGTTTGACCGCTAGAGGCCACCGTTTCCGACGGTACGCGTCAACCAATGAGAAGGATTTAAAAATGACGCTCATTAAATAAAGAGCTGTAATAAAGAAATGTAAGCACATTTGTTAAATGTAACAATAAGTACTGTAATAAAAAAATGTAATCATATTTAGTAAATCTAAGAAAAAATGTGGTAATAAATAAATGTAAGCACATTCATAAGTGAATATAAAATATTTCTACAATGTAAAAATAAAATACAGTGATAAATGTAAGCCTATTTATTAAAGAAGACTTGAATTTTGACTTGACTTTGACTTTTTGATTGCTAATAAATATTTGTTTTAAATATTTAACTTTGTTTTGGAATTTAATTTCAGATAAAAATGAACTATTGCATTTAATAAATTAATCAAATAAAGTAAAATCACTTTTAGAGTTAAAAGGAAAAAAAACACTTTCATCAACTTTTTACATATAAAAATATATATGTAAATAATTACAATGATAATAAATACGTTTTTTTATAACATACAGCAATAATTTAGACAATACTGAGAAGGAAGAGCAAGGAGAAAGAAAAAAATATTTGCACCGATATGTATACAATCACTACAAAGGGACAGTTACCGTTTGCTTTCTGTTTATTAATAAATCAGGTGCAGGGGAAAGGAGCCACAAAGCTTAAATATAGAAGAAATGACTAATCTTGAATGATTTAATTAAAACTTTTTTTTAAATTTATTTTTGCATTTTCTTTCTAAATAAAGAAAGAAACAATTAAGCATTTACTGGGATAAAGATTCTTCCGGAGAAAAAAAGAAGCAAAGAAACAAAAGCAAAGAAAACTGAATGAATTCTCTAGCTTTCTCTTCAGAGGATGTAATCTTGCCGTAAGTAAACACTGCAGGTACTTCAATTCCCTGTGCAGCAAGATGTCAAAACACAAAGCCCACGATCAGTTACTCATTCCTAAAGGGCTGCACATCTAAGCCTAGTTGCTTGTTAATGTGCCAAAAGCCCAGCAGTTATGGATGCTTCGGTCTGAAAACAATACATGGATTGAATTTACTTGCAGCACATCTTTATGTTTAATGGGTGCGCTTAGAACTGTACAACACGTGAGTCATGATTTAAAGCTCTGTTTTAATTTGGTTTGATACAAAATGCTTTGAATTTAAATCAACATCCTCTTTAAGTAATGATAGATTAGTCCGTTCAATATCAGCTGGTGTTTAGGTTGAGAAAGTACTGTTTTCATACAGGCTTTGACCACCCATCACCCCTTAGTTGTCATGGAAACCAGTGGCCAGCATGCTGAACAGGATTGGCTCTCATATTGCATGTGTGAGAAACCGCAGCATCGAGTGTATTCTTTGTGGCTGAAGCGCAGAGAGAGGTCACGGACTCGTTCAGAGGGACTCTACAGACAGCAGGTGCAATCATAACCTACTGGGAATTCTTGTGTTAGAGAAGCACAGCGTTACAGCAGCACTTTAATGGACGTTGATCCGCTGAATCTTGACGAGGAAGGAGCTGGAATGATGATGTTTGATCCCATATGTTCTTCTGGCCTTAGACAAGCATTTGTCTGCTTGTTTTGAAGAACACAGAAACTGAGCTGCTTCACTGCCTACATAGACAGCTCCCGAATGCTGATGAAGTCTATCTATCTATCTATCTATCTATCTGTGTCTAACCATATCTATCTGTTGGTCCGTCCATCCATCCATCTATCTGTCTATCTATCTGTCCATCTGTTTGTTCGTCCATCCATCCATCTATCTGTCTATGTATCTGTCCATCTGTTCGTCCATCTATCTATCTATCTATCTATC
>NW_015633173.1:719267-735366 GCF_001515625.1 Sinocyclocheilus rhinocerous | reverse complement strand
TCTGTCTGTCTGTCTGTGTCTAACCATATATCTCTGTTGGTCCGTCCATCCATCCATCTATCTGTCCATCTGTTCGTCCATCCATCTATCTGTCTATCTATCTGTCCATCTGTTCGTCCATCCATCCATGTCTAACCATATCTATCTGTTGGTCCGTCCATCCATCCATCTATATGTCTATCTATCTGTCCAACTGTTCGTTCGTCCATCCATCCATCCATCTATCTATCTATCTATCTATCTATCTATCTATCTATCTGTCTGTCTATCTGTCTGTCTGTCTGTCTGTGTCTAACCATATCTATCTGTTGGTCCGTCCATCCATCCATCTATCTGTCCATCTGTTCGTCCATCCATCCATCTATCTATCTGTCCATCTGTTCGTCCATCCATCCATCTATCTATCTGTCCATCTGTTCGTCCATACATCCATTTATCTATCTGTCCATCTGTTCGTCCGTCTGTCTGTGTCTAACCATATCTATTTGTTGGTCCGTCCATCTATCTATCTGTCCATCCGTCAGTCCGTAAATAAAAGTGTGTCTAAGCAGATTCTAACATGTTTTGTATCTTTAATCTGAACAGTCTTGGCCTGCATGATTAAATCATCATTATTAACAGAAATGCCACGCAATATTACTCAATGGTTCTGTTATACAACAGACCACACTTTGTGCAATACTTTTACAAATTAAATCAAAAATATTTCATGAGTTTCAAGATTTTCTAATTCTCCTGGTCCATTCATCACAAAGGAAATGGAAGGTCAAGTTGAGTGCATTGCATTGTGGGATACATTATTCCTGGCAGTGAGCTTGCTTGTATACTGCCCATATTGGTAGTAGTTCTTTATGCAAACAGAAATGTGTCCAGTGTACATAATAGTAGTAGTTAGTATGCTATTCCAAACACAGCAAATATCATACAGTTGATTTCTTGACTGAAAGACAAAATCAATTTAAAATTTCATGCAGCCTGAAGAATGCTGATTTATAAAGAAGCCTTTATCTATTTCCTTTGCTGAGTGCCCGTGACTGGAGCATGACTGCTTTGTCGAGCAGCAGGAGACAAACACCCTATTACAAGAGAACGACCTGACAATGTCTGTACTATAAATAGGCACAAATTCAAATCAACAAAAACGAGGGAACTGCAGAGCTCATAAAGCAGGTCCTTGAGTGGATTTATGTGTCTGCTAATGCATCCCGACTGTTGTGTGCTCCCTGAAACAACCTAATGATAATTTAGACTTTGGCTAATCCACTACGAGATGTTATTTTTGTAGGCAGGTCTGAATTATGCTTTCTAAGCACCTCAGTTCAATATGCCCTGGTGATCAAATTGATTTGTTTCTATTCAAGGTGTTATCATGCTGCAATATTTATCTCATTAGCTTCGGGGGGTGGATCACCTAAAGCGGCGGTCGATGCCTTTCTCTGACTGACTGAAGGTCCACACGGACTTGTGCTTTATTGGAAACATGTACAATAAAAAAAAGAACAAAGGATTTTTAACAAAAAGCTCCATATAACAAACACTAAAGGTCATTCAGACAGACACAGATAAGTTCTTAATCCACTATCAATAAATACGCCCGTATCATGCTCAATGAAATTCTGTTTGTTGGTTTGTTTGATTTTTCAATTTTAGTAAAACAGTGGGACCAAAAAGCTACAAGACTTAAGACTCATTTGGATACTGTATTCCTCGACTAAACAAATTGTTTACATTTCATTAGACAGTGAAGAAAGTCATTTTTAGGGAATGATGCAATCTGCACCATACTACTGAAATTATATTCACATTATAAACATAACTGTTCAATGTATAATAAAAAATAATATAATAAAAAAGAAAAATATTTGTAATTAAAAACATTTTACAATATTTAAATATATATATATATATATATAAATAAAAAAATATTAATAATTAAATAATTACATGCTTTATTGGTAATATGGTTTAGCTTGTCTCCATATTTGAATGGGCTATACACATTTTTCTAATATTGAATTTATACGTTTTTTTCTAAAGAGAAGCCTTCAACCCCATTATGACAACCCACCCTTTAGAATAAGAGTTTGACCTTTCTGACATCATATTTCATCATATTATGCATTTCATAATATTATGATATTTGCTGTATTTTTGCACTGACCTTCAACTCCAAAGCATTTTGAAATGTCCAGGTACTTAGGGCCTGAGGTAGGAAAATATGATTTTCTGAAAATTCAGCTTTAACCTTATTAAATAAAATAATAATAAAAAAACATTGAACACCTGAAAAAAAAAAAAACATTTTCTTACTGATGTGCATCTTGTAACTGCTTTTAGGTCTTAAAGGAGTATTTGGAGAAATTTAGCATTACATCAGTTGCTCACCAGGGGATCCTCTGCAGTGAATGGGTGCCGTCAGAATGAGAGTCCAAACAGCTGATAAAAACATCACAATAATCCACAAGTAATCCACACCACTCCATTCCATCAATTAACGTCTTGTGAAGTGAAAAGCTGCATTTTTGTAAGAAACAAATCCATCATTAAGAGATTTTAACCGTCGCCTCCAGCCAAATTACAAATCCATAACCATGCATGAGGGCAAGTACATTAATTTCCCATTTTGGGTGAGCAATTCCTTTAATATGGAATTTTATAGGAAACAAATTTTATATAACTTTTTATAAAAAATATATAAAATTTCAAAGGAAACTAACTATATAATACATTTAATATTGCTTTATATAATTTACATAACAGACTTGCATAACATCTCTCATTTGATAACGCAGTACTTTTCACACAGTATGGCAAATCTTCTGTCTGCTTATGTTTCATCATAATTTAAAACAATGGCAAAATATGGATTTATAAATAAGACATAGTTCCATACCAGACCTCACATTTACTCACCTACAACAATCAGGATAACTTGTACACAAGATACAATATTTTGTCCTAATGTTCGGAGGCAGGTCACAACAATTTGTTCTTCAGATACTCCCAAACATCTTGACAAACATTTTCTCAAAAGAGTCCCTCAGTGCAGCTATTAGTTATCAAGTCGTCATGTATTTCATGTTCAGTCACTTACATGAAATTGTTACAATGAAACTCACACTTTTATTTACTCTTTATAGACACAAAAAAATGGAAAGTAGATTCTGTAAGAGGCTTAAGGCAATAAACCCTTCTTGCTTGCAAGTGCAGTTTGTGAACCAAATGCATAGGAATTCATGTAGAAGAAAAAAAATATGAAAAGAAATCTAAGTGACATGAAAAATAGCAATAAATAATTATGGAAAAGCTTTTCCAAATAAAATATGTAATACATTAAAGATGATGAGGGACATGTAAGACCGAATTAGTTTGTACATTTCAAACTGCATCGAAAATCTAAATTTACACCAAATTTATGTTAATTTCCAGCATTATTCTGTCCTCCTGATATGCTTTTAAAAATGCAACCTGACATATTTTCAATCCCAGCAACAATCCATAATGAAACTTCTCCTGTGAGAGCATGGGAATATGAAAAGCAGCTTTTAGTAACTCTGAACATAGTCAACCGTAGATCTGAGTAACAGATACTGAACCACCGAATGAAGGGTAAAATTCAAAGGCAACCAGTTCTGGTATGCTTTTTCATCTCAAAGCAGTCATTGTCACAGAGTGAATGTCACCCAACAGAAGCAATGTAATCGGTGGCCCAGATGTTCATAACACCTGTCCTCACTGACCTAAATGTGTGAACTACTTCAGAAGCTGCATTTTTGGACATGGAGGTGTTTTTAATAAGAACAGGAGAAATTTATGACAACCCCCATCCTTCAGCTTTGACGTTCCAATTACATCTACTACTTATGAATGTGAATTTAAAGTGACAGGTCCCCCAACAATGTAAATTCATCCATTCATGCCTTTGAATCCCACCTTAGTTATTTTACTCCGTAGAACTCACAAGGAGATATTTATTGCATTAAGTTTAAACTGCTCTTTTGAATATAATGGAAGTGAATGGTGACCACAGCTGTCAGGACAGGATTTTCAATTTCGGGTAAGTTTAATTTCAGTCCGTTTCTCACACAAGATATTGTATGGCTTCAGACAGGTTGGAATATAGTGCTTGAGTCCTCCAGACAACATTTGTGGCGGCAAGTACTTTTTTGTACATTCTGGAGATTGAGATCATCATCCTTAGCTGAATCAAGCTGAATTATAGGTAGACGAATTGTAGAAGAATTATTTATGATGTAGCCAATATACCAGCAGAGTTCCTGTGACTGTTAGAGTATGTCTCTAGAAATGCCAATGCCATGAGTTCAATTCCCAAGGAACATAGCGATAAAATATATAGCCTGAACGCAAGTCACTTTGGATAAAAGTGCCAGCCAGAAGAACTGTCAGTTAAAAGAAAAACCACACACCATTCAGAAGCAGGAGGTGTGTGAGTGAAGCTGCAACAGAAGATCATTCCTCTTTTCATTTCGACTTCACCTCAGAAGAATCAATGCCACTCTCAACACAACTACTGTTAAAGGATTCCAGTAGCGTTTATTATACATTCACGCTGGACACTAGCAAACCAACCCTTTCAACGGCAACCCATGAATTACAGATTTAAGACTTCTTCTGGTAAGCAGAACGATGAAAAGCCTGTGGCATTTTATGAAAAAAAAAACAATCACGGATCTCACGAAATATTAATGTGAAACATTTCTGATGCATAGAGAAATTGACAGAGAAAAATAACAGACGTCTGAATGAAACAATATTTACTGATGACAAATAAAAATCAAATAAAAACATAATTAGCACCACAAGCCATTACAAACGGCGAGAGCTTTCGGGGGGAACGATGTAGAGCAGTCAATTTACGCACTTAGAATTACAAACTTCAGGGTTTAATGCTAATTATTGTCATTTGTGGCACGCACGTGCACATTCATACAACACAATTACGAATAAACACACATAACCATTTAAGAGAGCTTGTTAAGCCTTAATGGGAGCATGACATTGCAGAAAGACAGGTTCGGCATGCATAAGATTCGTCGAATAGAAATCTCTTGCACGTTTGCGCCATCTGAAAGCAGCTGTGCAACTACAAGCGCATTTCTCTCTCCAAGGGCTCTCGTTTGCCGTGAAGTCACACTAGAGTAACACTAACTTCTGTAGAGTTCAGTGCACTTTTACAAACTGCCACCATACCAAAGTGTCCAAAGATACGGGAAAGTAAAAAAAATATGCCCGGCAGGCCTTGGCGGAGAAGAGCAGAGATGATCCGGGCAGAGAAGAGCAGCAGCAGCGGGTTGCTGGCGCTGAGGCTCCAGTGCTTGTACTGTAAACATGAAGAGATGGACGGACCCCCTCCATCCCCTCTCGCTCATTCGGTTCCTTCTGTTCTGCTCTCTGCGGACTCTTCCTCACTTGCCCAACCGCTGATCGCACATCGCATAGCGCTGCAGAGCACCAAACAGGTCGTCGTAAGAGACGTCTACATGGGACGGCATGGAGCTACAGGTGGAGAGGAGAAAAATGGAGAGAGAATGAATACTTCAGAACTAGGGCTGCACGATAAATCGCACTGTAAACATGAAGAGATGGACGGACCCCCTCCATCCCCTCTCGCTCATTCGGTTCCTTCTGTTCTGCTCTCTGCGGACTCTTCCTCACTTGCCCAACCGCTGATCGCACATCGCATAGCGCTGCAGAGCACCAAACAGGTCGTCGTAAGAGACGTCTACATGGGACGGCAAGGAGCTACAGGTGGAGAGGAGAGAAAAATGGAGAGAGAATGAATACTCTAGTAAAAATATTATTGGGGGGGGGGACAAATAATAATAAAAAAAACTATTGATTAATTGGATATTTATAAAATATTGCTTCGGCTGCATTTCATGATTTTTAGCTAAACCTTTATGTGCAGCACAGAATACAGAATCAAATAAAAACTAAATTCAAAAAAATTCAAATAGAGCTTAAAAAAGAACCTCTTATGCTCACCACGGCTGGATCAAAATTACACAAAAAATATTATGTAAAATATTATTGCAATTTAAAATAATGGTTTTCTATTATAATATATTTTAAAACGTAATTTATTTCTGTGATCGAAGCTGAATTTTCATCATCATTACTCCAGTCTTTAGTGTCACATGTCAATGATTGTCTTCTGGACAACTGTGATTGTGTAGCCTAGTGAACCAAACTGAGAGACCATTTTGAAGGCTCAGGAAACCTTTGCAGGTGTTTTGAGTTGATTAGCTGATTGGCCTGTCACCATATTCTAATTTGTTGAGAACCAAAGACTTAAACTACTTCAGTCTGTGTGCACTGAATATATTTAATACACGAGTTTCACAATTTGAGTTGAATTACTGAAATAAATGAACTTTTCCACGACATTCTAATTTATTGAGATGCACCTGTATATCTGTTATGCTGAATGACGATGGAATATTATTTCACCCATATTTTGACATTTTATTTTCACAGAAGTTATTTGAAACATTAAAGTAGACACTTTAATGTGTATAAAATCACTTTAATGTATATAAACTTCTTATGTATACAAAATCACTTGTACATTTAATCTGATGCGGAAACCAAAATGGGACATGTCGTCTTTGACCCACATTATTACAGATAACCATAACCATACTATCTGACATCAATATGAGCAAAAAAGGCATAAAGGCAATCATATGTGAACACAAAGTACTACACCAATACATCACGTTTGTGCATTGATCTCTTTGCTCAAGTCATGGGTGTTGAAAAAACAACAGGTGACTGGATGCATGTGACTGTCATTCACTTCTCTTTATTCAATGCATAAGAATCCAGATTAGTCTTACCTTGATTATCATAAACACTGACATATGAGATGCCTACTGCCATGCACCAGACCACTAGATTGGCGATGTCAGTGAAGTGGATCTCCTCCTCGGTGATCAACAACCCCACATGAAGTGGCAGCTTCTCTAACGTCCTGCCATCGGCTCCCCAGCGAACCCGGCGGCTGGTCCGTTTGCCTATGGGTCCAGTCTTTTTCGGATTATGAAAGCCGAGGGCAAGAGGCAGTAACAATCCCAGCACGGCCCGTTTCCACCTCCAGATGTGGACTCGGAACCAGGCGAGCAGCGCGCGCTGGACATAGAGCAGCGCGTGCAAAAACCGCCACACCATCTCATTCAGTAAAGCCATGCTTTAAAGTCTTTTAAACGCGTCCAAGTTGAATATATCTATGGGATTTTGAAGTAAATTCCTCATATTAAAGTAATCTGTGTACGTGTGAGCGATGGTCTATCGAAAAATTTGCCATTTTGGTCACTGCCAACACCGCAGCGCGTCGGCTGCCATTTCTTCCTCCTGCCAACCTTTCCACTCTGAACCCACTGCTGTGTGACATGGAGCTCTCTGATTGGACGGCTGACAGAGCGTTGGCGCGTCATTCTAGCCGCTGGTCTGGGATCGGTTGTGACGTTTTCTCCGCAAGTGCTAAGGCGGGAGATGAACATTTGACGGCTGATCTCAGATCAAAACAAATCAAAATTAAGCCTTACGCGATATGGTGCCCTGTGATTGGCTGCTGTACCGGTAAGTGGAATGTGCGTTTATCCTATTAAATGTCTATTAATTTGATCAATGAATATAATAAGCTCAATATTTTATGTTTACTTCGGATATACATTTCAGATTTTACTTAATCTAATAGAATATATAAAACGTTTTCATAAAACAACTTTTAACACGTACTAACTAGCCAGTGTTTAATGGATCAGCGTTGCAACTATAAATTATATTTAATATATATTTTAATTTAATATTATTGTATTTTATATTATATAAATATTATATTGTATTAGAAGTGTAAAAAATTATATCATTTATTAATATTAAATTACAAAATATATTAAATTAATACTTTCAATATTATTTATATATTATATTTTTATATGTTACTATGACAAAAATGGCTTTTTATGGGTCTGTTTATGATTTCTTTCTGGAGGTTAATGAAACAAAGCCATCTGAAAACCATCTTTTCCAATCCAAATACAGTTGATTTTATTTTAACGCGTCCATATCACTGATGGTGACCAAATTGGACAAAACACCACAACAGTGATCATTTATTGTTCATTCTGTATGGGATGGCAGAAACAAAACATGCAGCGAGGCAGAACAACATTGCAGTTATGTCTTCATATGTAAGGATTACATTTACAAATCATAATCATCGTATTCCTCGTTGTCTATGTGATCAGTTTTTCTCTCCAGTAACAAATCCCTGGTCTGCTTCTCACAGATATCTTGTGCCAGCACATAAGCTCGCCATTCATCAAGAGATTCATGGACAGGCTCGCTGCAGAAATCAGGCCTGATTTCCACATCCTGTGCCAAAAGGGCCTTTTTGACCTCAAGGAGTTCACAGCTGCACTGCCACGGGTTTCCATCCAAATATAGAAGTTTTAGTTTTGGTAGGTTCAATGCAGGCAGGGTGGAGAGTTTGTTGTTGCGCAGATTTAACACCTGCAGTCGCCTGAGAGGCTTCAGCTCACGTTCATGTATCGTGTCAATGTTGTTCCCCTTCAGATCCAAACGGACCAGTGTCTCAGGAAGGCTGGTATAAAAAGAATATAAAAAAACTGATTAAAAGAAACAGTTATCAAACAGTTATCATTTAACATGACCAATTAACAGAGGTGTAAAGTATTGGAGTAAATGTAATTAGTTAAGTTGTTTTGGAATTGGTGACTTGTAACGTGTAGTGGAGTAATTTTCACTGTAAGGTATCAGTACTTTTACTCAAGTATGGTTTTTAGGTACTCTTTACACCTCTGCCAATTAATCACATCATAAAATAAACAAATAAATGCATAATGCATAAATATAGTAAATGTATGCATGCATAAATAAATGTGCAAATGAATAAATACATCCATGAATAAATGCATAAATAAACAAATACATAAACTCATAAATAAAAAAATAAAAAAAAACATTTTCATTACTTGAAATAAAATGAACGATAACTGAAATAAAATAAAACATGCGATGTGTTTTATTTTAACTAGTTGCCAAGGCAATGTTTCTCATTTTCATTTAGTAATGACTTGAATAACTAAAATAAGACAATAAAACTGTAAAAACTATACAAAAAGGCAAAAACATACCAAAATTACTCAAACTAACTGAAATTAAAATGAAAACTGGAAAATATTAATATTAGTCATTCATTAATATTAATCATATTAATTAATATTAATATCAAAATGTTAAAATAAAATAAAAACTATAGTATTATTTAAATGATACTAAAAAACACAGACTGACTTTACTTCAGAGGAAATCAAATGAATATCAATATGTGACCCTGGACCACAAAACCAGTCATAAGGGTCAATTTGAAAATATTCATATTAATTATATTAATCATACTAATTAATATTAATATCAAAATGTTAATAAAAAACTATTATTTCAATGATACTGAAGGTGAGGCGGTTTGAAGACAAATCTAACGTTTTTAGAAGCTGCAGTGAAGAGAAGAACGTTGATGATATGGAGGAGATCCTGTTGCTTCCCATGCTAAGCAAATGTAGAAAGGGCAACCTGGGGGCGCCATGTATTGATTCGATTTTATTTCCATCCAGATAAAGACACTCAAGCTTTTGAAGTAATGTTAGGGTGTTTGCGCGCAAGGTGCTAATCTGGTTATTCTGGAGGTTCAGGACCCGCAGCTTCTCGAGGCCCTCCAGGGGTGACTCTTGTAGGCTGTGGATCCTGTTGTGGCCCAAATGCAGGATCTCCAGGCCAGAGGGCAGGCCACGGGGAAGCTGTCTCAAATAGTTTTTTTGAAGGTCCAGAGTTCTTAACAACACGTGAGATCTGAACACATTGGCGTCAATCTGCTCGATCCCACCAGAAGACAGAACTACTTCTTCAAGGCCTGGCAGACCAGAAAAATCTCTGGCCTATAAATAACACAATCTGTTTAAAATCTACCAGTATAATAGGCACTAAGAATACATGAATAATAATCATTAAAACTTTAATTAGAGAAAAATCACATAGTACAAAAATGTAAAAAATGAAACTAAAATTTCGAGAAAATTAACAAGAAAAAAATGATTTCATCCACTGAGAATGAATTAATCAATCAATCAATGACTGAATGAATTGATGATGATTAGATAGATAGATAGATATAGATAGATAGATAGATAGAAATAGTCAGTAGATAGATAGATAGATAGATAGATAGAAATAGTCAGATGATAGATAGATAGATAGATAGATAGATAGATTACAGAAAAATCACATAGTACAAAAATGTATAAAATGAAACTAAAATTTCAAGAAAATTAACAAGAAAAAAATTATTTCATCCACTGAGAATGAATGAATAAATCAATCAATGACTGAATGAATTGATGATGATTAGATAGATAGATAGATAGATGTTTTAATCCTGAACAGCAAAATAAAATCAATTAAGAACAAACTAAAAATTACCTTCAGTTCTTTGAGATGATTGTATCCCAGGTGTATTTTCTTCAGGTTGTTTGAGATGAGCGGTGGTACAGACTGAACCCTAAAGCACTGCACTGAGGTTGCTTGCTCACAGATGCAGTTTTTTGGACAGATGTGGCTGCAGTGGGCATGTTGACTGTAGAGTAAGACACACAGAAAAAGGCAGAATACCATCATTCTGAGAAAACAGCTTCAAACGCCTCTGTGCTGAAGCAGTATTTTAAGTGTCTGAGGCTTAAATAGCTGAGCCAGATTCACCCTTGTGAGAATAAGACTCCTCTGCTTTGTTTGAAACAATGGCTGAGATCATTATCTTGGTTAGAAAACAAAATTCGACACCAGCAAGGAACTGACATATCAGCAGTAGAAAGTCCTGTCTGTTTGCAAATGTAAGAAACTTGCTGATAAACTATTTACAACCTATTAGTTAAACAAATGCATTTCTTCTGTATAAATGCTTTGGCCTCTCTTTGCACTCAGGAATATTCACTTCACAAAATAAAGTTTTAAAACCAAAAATGTATAAACATTTTATATTTTGGACTACTGGATTAAAAAACTACTAACATTACTGACTGTTTTTTTTTATAACATAAAGTTTTAATTTCTAAAAAGCTTAAAAAAATTAAATGAATGAATGAATGAATAAATAAATAAATTCATCCATTAATAAAGGTTGGGTGGTGCAGCAAATAATCACAAATCTCTGGTTATTTGAGCCAAATATGATATCATAATCGATTAATTTAACATTTGATAGTATGTCATTAGCAGTGTTATTTAGTATCACTGAGATACTACTGTAGTTTTATTAATATTTTGAATCAGTTTTTATTTTAATATTTGCTATGTTTATTTTACTTTTAAAGTTTTAGTAAATTTGTTGTGTTTTTGTACACACGCGCACACACACACACACACACACACAGTATATACATATAGTTTTTATTGATTTTATTTCAAATTAAACTAAATTAAAACGAAAAATGTTGCCTTTTTATATTTTATTTTATTTCAAGTAAGTTTTTTAAATTTAATTTTAGTTTCAGTTTTAGTTAATTATAATAACCCTGGTAATTAGTTTAAAGGTATTATTATTATTTCATCATAATGTTCTCTAATTCAGGCTTACATAATTATACGGTTTTCCTAAATATTACAACTATTAAACAATATTAATAACAGAAACCAAGCGTGTATAGGCATTATTAACAAGTGCAAATATATTATACAGTTCAACAACTAATAAAATGATAATAACTACTGTGTTTATATTATGCCACAGACGGTGTTATCTGCTGTAAATTCCCACGAAGTAATTGAGGAGATCTGACGTACTCAGTAATCGATTCGCTCGTCTATCGACGGCCTTCTTCATTGACGGGCCGGCCTCATCGTGTGGCAGACCAAACTAATCGATCCACGCTGTTGACTTGTGCGATCTCGGATTTCCTGGTCAGATGAGAGCACGGAAAACACATCAACAAATCATCACTCTCAGTCTATCACATCGGAAGTCTATTGTTAATATAACTTAAACGGCCGGGTGATCGCCCCGAGTAAAGGACTAGTTTCAAGTTATCTGTGTGTTCTCCCTGTATCCGTGTTAAAGATGTCTGCGTCCGCTGGCGGTGTTGTATCTCCGGGCTCGGCCCTCTCACCCGGTCCCGCTGCGGCTGCCGGCTCCGGTATGTCCATGTTCCGATGGCTGGAGGTGCTGGAGAAGGAGTTTGACAAGGCGTTTGTGGATGTGGATATGTTACTGGGAGAGATCGACCCGGATCAGGCAGATATCACATATGAGGGCCGTCAGAAGATGACCAGTCTCAGCTCATGTTTTGCTCAGCTGTGTCACAAATCCCAAACCATCTTTCAGCTCAACCACAAACTAGAGGTGAGGAAAATAAATGGATGTTCTTCTACAAAGTCTCCAGACAAAGTTGTTGTTCTTTCGTTTACTGACATAGGAACTGCATGGGACTGACCCACTAGTACTTAATGTCAGAATAGATGATTATAATGGCTGTTAAGTCTTTAATGACTGATTTTTTTTATTTTATTCTACATGAATAGAATATAAATAGGTTATGAATGTTCTCTGAATTTTCAGCTTCATGTTTCAGATGGATTTCGAACTACTACCAATCTACTCTCACCAAAAGTACCATGTAAATATAGCATTGACACATAAATATAGCTTTTACTACCATACACATGGTACTTTTTGAAAGGGGCAGGATTCGCATGGTCTTAGAAAACTTGGAAATATCAGGGAGTTTTTGAAGTGTATTTTCCACACCTGGAAAAGTCACGGAATCTCAATATGTCATGGAAATTTCTATAGTGATTTCAGTTTTGCAATAACTGCAACATTTAATTGGCTGTAAATTGTTCTTTTTGAGTGTAAAATCAATGTAAAAAAAACACTTTGGCAATAAGGAGTGGGAACCCTGAAATGAAAACGGCTCGATAATGTTGAAATATTATATGTATAGATGTCAACAGTGCATCATTTGCATTTTGAATTATTAATTTCGATCCTGGTATTCTGTTTCAATAATGTTCTTGTTGCGTAAACATAAGGTTTTCATTCCACATAGCACATTGCAAAGCTTTTGAGACGTAATTACAGTGCACTTCTTTTGGTCAATAAATAAGGCCTACAGTACAGTTAATCTGGTTATCGCACAATAAACCCAACAAGGTGATCAAAACCCCTTCGCAAAGCAAGTCTTGTACGTCTTGTGCATAATTAGTGTGAAAGTTGTACATTTGAAAGTTTGGCAAATGAGCTTCTTTGCATTGTCAAAATAAACCGTATAGGCTGAAAATGGTCAGAAAATTAGATGAACTCATGTCACTGAATGGCCTGTTATGTTCCCTTCAGTCTGCTCGTCACTTCATGTAGGCTGTCTGATAAATAATGCATATGTGCATTGAAATTAATGCACTTGTCGTTTTGTTTCTTTCATTTTTCTCTGGACACACAGATGGCAGTATTCTGGATGTCAACTGCATAAACATTAAAAGTTGCCAGTTCAGTATCACATTTCTTTATCCACCGGAAATGCTTTGCATATGGTGCAAACCGTGTTGGTGTAGTCACAAAACTAGGTGGATAGCATATAAAAACCTGTTAAACCTGTTTAGCTAATGCCAGACTGGTCATTCTTCTGTTTAAACTGACTGCAGTGCATCACATAAATGATCCCTTAACTTTAACAGCAGCATAACATGCACTTATGTGCCAGGTCATGTTTGTATTAAGTATTGTTGCTGTTGAGCTCCGCTATCCTGTGCTTTTTCTGTCACACAGTTTGGATAATTGGCATCTTGTCTGTGCGTTAGCAGATTCCGGCTTCTCAGGAGACCTGCTCGTGTAATCTGCTTTTCCCACCACTTTTCAAATCTGTTAATGGCTCTTTATCAAAACTTACAGTCCAATTTGAAAAGCAGTATAATCTTCCACAAGGGAAATTAATCGTCTTTGCCGTGGAGGAATCACTTGAGTCCAGGAGATAATAATTCAAAATAACAGGTTCTCGACTGTAGTGACTCGCCGGTATATTTGTGTGGGAGGCTGAATTTCTTTCTGAAAAAGTAGTTTAGCAGGTGAAGAGGTCGCACATACACCCACCTCTTCACCGTCGCAGCTGAGCAGAGCAGATTAACGCACGGCTTGATTAAACACTCCCTGCTGTACAAGAGGAGAGTTGGATGTGACAGTGAAGATTACAGCTTCCTGTCCTTAAAAAAGTACTGTAGCGGTACTATGGCGCAATGATGGTACCATTTCATGCTATTTATGTACATGATAAGGTACTATTTAGATGGCATTGTCAACCCGTAATGTGATGCATTGCTGAAAGAAGCAGGATTTTTGATAGGGATTTATTATACCAATTAATTTTTTGTCATTTCGAATGATGTTTTAGTGGGGGTGCCTTAATTAGTGTGCTGTGCATTAGCTATTAGAAAGTTTTCACAGCAAACATCTTTCTGGAAATGTCGTGTTCGGAAATGAATGCCATTTAAAACACTGCCAGTAGACATGAACATTCAGATAGATGTTTTTTGGTCACTGCATTGCGTCATTCACTTTTTTCGGTATCTTAAAGTTGCGCTGAAACAGAAGAGCTTGTGATGCACATTTGAGTGAAGCGGATTATTAAAAAAAATAAATAAATGTATGGTGCGGCCCATGGTTCTATCCATTAGTTGTTGACTAGATGCAGGCAGATCTGAATGTGAGCTTGTAGTCGATTGTAAAAATGGGACAGGGCTTACGCAGACTAAATAATTTGAGAAATCCAGCAAACGTCACCAGAGAGAAGTCTGTAGTTTCACTGGAAGATCGAGTTATGACAATTTGTTTAAAAAAAAGAAACATGCATGGATGACTTTATCACAATTAGATCAGAAAACAACCATTTAAAAATTTTCGGAATTCATATTAATTCATATTAACTTTAAATAATAAATCATGCATAATAATTCTACAAACATGGATTAAGACAGTAAATAGGGTCAATTTTGATTTCATGCTGACTTAAAAATCTACTCCTGTGATGTCATTTTCCAAAGGATTCATCCAAATATCTGTACCAAACACCCTCTCTGAAGGCTGCTACTCTATAAAAGGTCTCGGCCTGCAACAATGAGGCATTTTTCTCTAGTCATAGGCTGCAACTACCTTTGTACTTTGGTGCCATCGTTTCAGTTGCATTGTTAAGTTCAGGGAACATATTCGATTTTGCTAGTAGAAGTGTTGTTACAGAGTATATGGACTTACTAGCATTTTAAAGTAGATTGTCACTTTTTATTGGGATGGGCTGCAGTGGGAATCTAAAGTATTCAGAGTAGGGCTGTCCCAAAAAAAATTCGAATTTCGAATATTCGTCGAATTAAAAAAAAAAAAATCCACATTCCAATGCAAAAACGTTGCATTCGAATTTTAGGTCTGCATCAGCCGTCATGCAGCCTTATCAGTGGCGCACGAAATGCGACAACAATGTAAGTGTCATTGCTAGGCCTGTCACGATAACAGCTTATTGTTGTGCGATATATTGCCCCAGAAGTAATTGTGATAAGCGATATTATTGTCATTTTAAAGACCATTTTATGCCACTGAAGAGCATCAGTGTGGAGAAGATGTTGTTTACGTCAAAACTGAAACCAAGCCGTTCACACAGAACGCATATTTATCACATTTTCTAGCTGGGCATCTATCAGCGTTGCACTCGCGTCTTACACAAGAGAGCGGCACGTTTAGAAAGCGTAAAATTAATGTAAGTTCAACTTTTAAAAATCATGTCTCAAGACGTTATGGCGGTTTTTCCCCATCCCACTGTATCTCATATTTTTAAATGAAGAAAGTAGCCTACTCTTTGTGATTGGGAGATTTTTCCATCTACAGATTTTTCCCTGACCTTCTTTTCTCTGTAAATGAAGGGTGCACACTATTGCTGAAAAAAAAAACAATCACTACCAGTCAGATGTCCGTATGCACAAAGGGACAGATCCCTAAACAAGACCATATCTGCAGATGAAACTTTTT
>NW_015633173.1:712274-719059 GCF_001515625.1 Sinocyclocheilus rhinocerous | reverse complement strand
GGGGCTCCGTCTGTTCTAATTGTTTAAGCAACTTTATTAATTATATATGGTTTATAAACATTTTAAACATTATGCACTTTTTTTTTCAAAGATAATCGTGTTATTTTATTACGCTTTGAAGAAACGTGCATAATATTTTGCTCGATTCGTCCTCTTGTGGCCTCAGGAGAGAAGCCAAAAGCTTTTTTTTCACCTAACTGAAATTATGCCTTTTAAATTCGAACATAATTCGAATTTTGATCATATTTAAGTGGAAAATTTGAATTTAGTTTTTCTGTCATTTTGACAGCCCTAATTCAGAGTGGCCGTTGGGTTCAGATTCACTACTCTTGCTGCACTTGTTTCAGAACAACTACTGACAGATAATTGAACCTTCTCTGCTGTGTTGCTGCTGAATATGAGAGTCCCTCAGCTAACCTTGGCTATCCAGCAGGGACGGGGCACATAAATAAATGAGTAGTACTTCTACGTGAGGACATTTATTTCTGTCATTCATGCAGCTTCTTTACTTAAGAGGCTGAGATGCTGATTGATTGAGAGCTGCTTTCTAATGGCAGGGCCTTTCAATGGGGACGGGATGTCATTATTCACCATGGCTGTGGTTGTTGATGAGTGTGTTAGATGAGAGCATGCTCTTCTGAAGGGAAGCGGAAACATTAGAAAGAGGAAGATGAAATTTAATGAACAGTTTTGGAAAAAAAAGAAGCTTGTTTATGTTTAGGATAAACCTAGGATGAACGAAATGTGACATGGTCTTTGTACAGATTTTTTGGCATATCTGTCTCAGATCTGTTCGGGAAAGTGGATCAGGAAAAAAAACACAGTTTTTACAAACCCAATCCAAACGACATTCATACGACATTCACCTTTTGAAATCCAATTTTTCTAATGAAATCCGAATAGTCAGATTGAATTTCAAGTTGTTTCTTGTATCATTCAGGACTGTAACGTCATATGCAAATCCTCAATTAATGTACTATGTAGTGAATGGACATGCATGACTGTGTAAGTTATGTAATGCCTCATGAGTTAAAGAAATCTCATTGTGAATATGAGCAGAGACAAAATTTTCAGTTTTCCGTCCTCTCATTTTAAAGGAATAGTTCAACCAAAAATGAAAATTTTCTGAAAATGTACTCACCCTCAGGCCATCCAAGATGTAGACGAGTTTGTTTCTTCATCAGAACAGAGTTGGAGAAAGTTAGCGTTACATCACTTGCTCACCAGTGGATCCTCTGCAGTGAATGGGTGCCGTCAGAATGAGAGTCCAAACATCACAATAATTCACAAGTAATCCACACGACTCCAGTCCATCAGTTAATGTCTTGTGAAGTGAAAAGCTGCATGTTTGTAAGAAACAAATCCATCAAGATGTTTTTCAGGAAATTTTCATTTTTGGATGAACTATTCCTTTAAAATGACTGTTGCAAGATAGGATCGAACTAGAGTCGTTCACATAGGCAGCATGGCTCAACATGCCAGAAGACTTGCACTAATTGCTAGTCCAGAGTCTAGTCCCTCAAAAAGCCACAAACTGTAGTTTTCCTTTTGGTTTGACTCTGTTAGGATTAACATTTGTCTTCATTTTCATATTTTTCTATTTTTGTTAATCTGTATGTCTGCTCTATTCTGGATTGGAGAAGGATGGGTCAATACTTCATACGCAGACACTACTTGAGTCAGCACAAGTATGATTCATAATTCTTGGATGGCTAGTTAATAATACTCTATGTGTGTGTGCTTCAGGCTCAGTTGGTGGACCTGCGCTCGGAGCTGACAGATGTCCAGGCGGAGAAGGCTGTGGTGGAGAAGGAGGTTCATGAACAGCTTCTTCAACTCCACGCTATGCAGCTCAAACTCCAAGCCAAAGGCGGACAGGCGGTCGACTCTGACTCCATCAAGGACAGGATGGTGAGCACAGCACCAGATTCCTACAAATGTAGCAGAACCAAGACTAGGTTTTATATCTAGATGAGTTACTGAAAATTGGCTTGTAGGACACCTAGATCAATATGTTAGCATTAAGGCCACCTGGATCTTCAAATCATTATGTGGTCGAAAGTATGTGGACACCTGATTACTGAACATCTCATTCCAAAACTATTGGAACTGTTATAACAGTCACCACTTTTTTGGAAAGGCGTCATTTGTTGTTGTGACACTAATGGAGGAATTTGCTTCCATTAGGGGTGTCAGTGAGGTCTCTGATGTTAGGTGATTAAGATGAACTAGTTGAGTGGGATTTTGAACAAGCCAATCAAGTTTTTCCAGGCCCATCTCAAAAAAGCATTAATAAATGAACCAGGAGCCTGTTTTGCATACAGGACTATTGTCATGCCGTTTAGCAAACAAGCCACAGACTATCAATGTGTGCTGTAGGTCTAGTTTTCCATTCACTGGAATTGATGCCTCAACCATCCCTATGTGCGAATATCCATATTCCATGTTACACAGTATGAGCATATACATTTTTGCTGAAGATTACATTTAACAGTGTTACTAAGTGTTTTTAAAGTTTAGGTAATGGCAAAGGTTATCTTACACTTGTATGTCTTCAGGGATTACATGACTGTATGCTTCAGTTTATTCAGCCGTAAACAACGAGGTGGCTATAATAGCTCGGTCCAATAATTAGTACATGTGTCTACATACTTTTGACTGTGTAGCATAGCTGTGACATTTGATGGTGTTGTAATAGCAGTATCTGTAATGAACACTAACTGGCTCTGGTTGGGTTGTCACTCTACTCTGTGTCTTCCTGACTTAACCCTGCTGATGTAAGGATGAACGATGATGCTTCTGTAACCGGCCTTCCTGTTTAACCCTACTTTTCTAACCTTTGACCCTCTGTTTTTCTTCTCAATCTGAAGCCTGTGCCTTCAGTGGAGGACAAGGTAAGTTTTGCATTGTTTTGAATCCGTGTGTGTCCCGTCTAACTCCACTTTTTTTCCTCTGTTAATGCTGCCTGCTTTAACCATCCCTAATGAACAACTGATCTTTTTGTGTACTAGTAGATTAGCTGCTAGAGGTGAGTGATATATTGGTAGCCGATACGTTATTCGCTGAAACCTTGGAAAATTGAACCAACTGATGGAGTTAAAATGAAAAAGTAAAACAACCAGTATCGGCCACCACAAGCTGTTGAGGTGCGGTTATTTTCTGGTATTGGGTGAAATTTTGTGGGCGATATCCAGTATTTTAAATAGGAATCTGCATGGTCATGAGTTTCACATGAGGGCGAAAATGTTTCTTTCGCAGATTTCGCTCGAGTTCAAGTTGGTCACACGAATTCATCACGTTGACCAAGAGAAAACTGCTTGGTTTGAAAATGACTCGTTACACTTTTGCCAATAGACTTTTTGCCTGTGAAATTTCACTGAAATATCGGTAATGTGACCACACCTTTTGTCATTGGTACAAGCCGATCGATATCAGCCCTGAAGTTCAGTATTGGGAAATAGCAAATGCTAGATGTGTCTTTTTTTCACTCCAGGGGTTGTAACAAATGAAGAGATGTCAATCAAGTGGCTTCATTTCACACTATTGGTGAACTTGTAATTATGATGTTAAATCTACATTTGTTACAATTCTTTAGTATGTGCACACATTTAGTGGTATGTTTTTAAGCTAGAGTGTTTGTTTGTCCTGTGATCTCACCTCACCTGTCATATGTACTGTTGTGAAGTTGTAGTTTTTGTGGCGACGTAGGACTTCTGTTTCTTGTCCTATTGGGCAGCACGTCGGAAAGGCTGTTAATGACAGTGATTTGATGTGACTCTGCTGGGATGACGTTAGGGATGTAACGATTCACTCAACTCCCGATGCGATTTCCTTTGTTACTGCTGTAAACAAAGCAGCGCAGCGCTTATGAACACTGCTTTAATATGAAAGTGACGTGTGGCCAAGTATGGTGTCCCATACTCTGCATTTAACCCATCCAAGTGCACACACACAGCAGTGAGTAGTGAACCCCTCAGAGATTCATTCATATAAAGTCCTACCCCCAACTGTATCACAATTCGTGTAATATCTCAACTGTTTAGAATCATCACATATTTGTATCGACTTTTAACCGGCTCGTTGTGCATCGTTACATCCCTAGATGAGTATACATACATGGTCAGAAGGTTTGGTGCTCAACTGCTCACCTCTTGCCTTTGTTTGATTACATGTCACAGGAGAAGGAACTGGAGGCCAGTAAGAAAGAAAAAGTGAAGGAGGCCAAGTTGGAGGCAGAGGTGAAGATGTTGAAGAAAGAGAACGAGGCCCTCCGCAGGCACATTGCGGTACTACAGGCTGAGGTGTACGGAGCCAGACTGGCGGCCAAGTATCTGGACAAAGAGCTGGCTGGGAGGTAAGAGGCTGCATTGTTCATCTGTTCTGACCATTACGTGGGTTTCATGTGGCGATTTCTTCCACATAAAGAGCCACGATTGGCACAGAGTTCTGGGTGTCAGTTTAAACCTGAATGCTCGTTATTATTCAGGGTGCAGCAGATCCAGTTGCTCGGGCGAGACATGAAAGGACCGGCTCATGACAAACTGTGGAACCAGCTTGAAGCTGAGATTCACCTTCACCGCCACAAAACGGTGATCCGAGCCTGCAGGGGGCGCAATGATCCCAAAAAACCCTTGCCATCACCTGTGGGGCATGTAAGACAACACATTCAGTTCATTTAAGGTGAACTTGAGGTACATTAGAGTAAACTTTGACTAGACAAGATAATGATGTGCCTTTAGGGAATTTCACCCCAGAATCAAAATGAGAAGTTAAAGATTTCTAAAATCTGCATTTAATTATTTTATTTATTTATTTATTTCAGGGCTATTATTGTTAATTAAAACTAAAACCATAAAAAACATCAGTAGAAATACAAAAAATAACCTAAATGAAACAAAATATTTAAAAAAATCAAAACTTATTTTCAGTTAGTTTTAATTTAATTTTAATTTTAATTTTATTTATTTAAAAAAATATAATTAATATTAATTTAAAAAATAAATTAAGATTTTTTTGCACTGACAATCGAAAATCGAAAATTATATTTAAATGTTAATATTGACTTAGCCTTTAAAAGTATATATTTAAATTATTAATATATTTTGGATATATTAAATATAAAGTTATTATTTTTCAAATATTAATATTGATATTAAATTTAAACTGATATAAAATATACTATTTTAGTCTTTAAAATTATAAATTTTAATATATTTAAATTAAATAGACTTAAATATATTAAATAAACCATATACTGCCAGTCACGAGAATTAGATTTTTCCACAGAACAGCTGGCTACTATAAATATGAATATAATGTCACAATACAAATAATGTAATAGTCTATGAAATAAGCTGAATTATTTATATGCTATATTATTTGTTTGTTTGATTTTGTGGTGAACTATTTTCATGTGATTCGTCCTTGATTATGCATATTTATAAATGTATATTTACCTCTCCAGGGTACAGATTCTCTGAAAAAGACTCAGGGAGTCGGCCCTATACGCAAAGTGGTTCTGACCAAAGAAGATCATGAAGGACTTGGCATCTCCATTACCGTGAGTTCAACCTTTGATTTTATATGCAGGCTAATTCATCTGGTTTCAGTGGATGAATCACTGTGTGTTCCAAGATCAAAGTCCTGATTTGATGTTTGCATTGGAACTTATACAGGGCGGGAAAGAGCATGGTGTTCCCATCCTCATCTCCGAAATCCACCCCACCCAGCCTGCAGAGCGCTGCGGAGGACTGCATGTTGGAGATGCCATCTTAGCCGTCAACAACATCAACCTGCGAGACGCAAAGCATAAAGAGGCTGTCACCATCCTCTCACAGCAGGTGAGAGACACACTTCAGTTTGCAGCCCGGCGAGGGGGCTGTCAGATCAGGCTTAGCATATGACCTATAACTTATTATTAGAACCATGTTTTAATCCCATCCTAACACCTGCAAAGAACCTCCCAAAGGTTAAGACTCTCTGTAATTGGGCTTGTGAGGTGTAATTACTAATGGTTTGACGAGAACATAACGGTTAAAGGAATAGTTCACCCAAAATTGTCATTTCCTCAGCCTCATGTTGTTCCAAACCCATTTGAATTATTTTCTGTTGAACACAAAAGGTGGTCACTCTTTTCAGTTTAATTAAAGTGAATGAGGACTTGGACAAAACAAGCACCATAGACTAATCATAAGTGGTTTATAAGACTCACGCGCATGTCTTCTGAAGTCATATGATAGCTCTGTGTGAGCAACCGAAGGTTATATTTACCTCACATTACAAACACAACTGACATGTTTACACACACCCACACGTCCAGACATTCACAGGTTTTTTTTCTGCAGAGGGGTGAAATCGAGTTTGAGGTGGTTTACGTGGCTCCAGAGGTGGACTCTGATGATGAGAATGTGGAGTATGAAGATGACAGCGGACACCGCTACCGTCTGTACCTGGACGAGCTGGAGGAGGCATCAGCAGCCAGTCACAACAATGGCACTGCTGACCCCGCTTCCCTACAAGGCAAGTGCATTAAAGGGTTAGTTCACCCAAAAATGAAAATTAGCTTGTGTTTTACTCACCCTCGAGGCATCCTAGGTGTATATGACTTTCTTCTTTCAGACGAATCCAGTCGGAGTTATATAAAAAATTGTCCTGGCTATTCCAAGCTCTATCATTGCAGTCATGTTGCAGTTGAACAGTCCACAAGTCGTCAAATAAAGCGCGCGCATCCATAATAAAACGTGCCACAGACGGCTCCGGGGAGTGAATAAAGGCCTCCTGTAGCA
>NW_015633173.1:711392-711560 GCF_001515625.1 Sinocyclocheilus rhinocerous | reverse complement strand
TAGAAAAAATATCCATATTTCAAACGTAATAAACACTTTTCTTTCACTTCCGGTATCTGTCATACGCGGAAGACGTTCCGGCGGCTGACGTATGACGTCGGCGTTGCGTGATCAGTGACGAACGCGGAGAGAGAACAAAACAAAACGCCGGTCACGAATTAGAAGTAC
>NW_015633173.1:692182-711213 GCF_001515625.1 Sinocyclocheilus rhinocerous | reverse complement strand
ACTTTGCTTCCTTTGCTCCTATTAAACAAACTCGCGAGACTAGCATATCTCAGAGGCGCGCGCGCTGCGCATTCGTGCTGCGTCATCCGCCGGAACGGCTTCAGCGTACGACAGATACCGGAAGTGAGAGAAAAGTGTTTATTACGTTTGAAATATGGATATTTTTCTTACAAAAACACATGGATTCGCTACAGGAGGTTTTTGTTCACCCCCCGGAGCCGTGTGAGGCACTTTTATTATGAATGCTCGCGCTTTATTTGACGACTTTTTTATTTGACTGTTCAACTGCAACACCCGCTGACTGCAATGATAGAGCTTGGAATAGCCAGGACAATTTTTAATATAACTCCGACTGGATTCGTCTGAAAGAAGGAAGTCATATACACCTAGGATGCCTCGAGGGTGAGTAAAACACAAGCTAATTTTCATTTTTGGGTGAACTAACCCTTTAAATTAATTCATTTTCTTCCAGTCGAAGAACCATTTTTTTTTTTTTTTACAGCATTTTTTACAGCATTTATTAATCTGTGTAAACTTATAAGTATACTGTTGTTCATTCTTTGTTTGCTCACAATATATTAATATTGCATTGTAACTTATTTCATACATTTTGTTATTTATCTTTGATGCTAAGGCAATAAATATGAATATGAATAAATAAATAAATAAATAATAAAATAAAAGTAATAAATATTAATAAATAATTAACGCTACAATAATATTAATGTTACTTTAAAATACAAATTTACAGCATTTATAAATCTATGTAAATTTATAAATATGCCATTGTTGTATTTCAGCTTATACTATTGTTGATTGTCAATTCATGGTAGTAATTTTTCATTAATTGTATTTTTTTTAATCTTTGATGCTAATATATGGCAATAAGACAAATATGAATGAATGAATGAATAAATGTTATATATAAAATAATGCTAACTAATAACATTAAAGTTAATTTAAAATACATTTTGAAACATTAAAAATGTATTAAGTAATATTAACCTGTTATTAACTGTTAATATTAACTGTTTGGGGTCTCTAAGATTTGTTCTTATATTTTTAAAAGAAGTCTCTTATGCTCAACAAGGCTGCATTTATTTGATCAAAAATATAGTAAAACAGTAATATAGTTTTAATATTTTAATAAAACAGTAATATTGTGAAATATTATTACAATTTAGAATAACATTTTTCTATTTTAGTATATTATAAAATGTAATTTCATCCTGTGATGGCAAAGATTAATTTTCAGCATCATTACTCCAGTCTTCAGAGTCACATGATCCTTCAGAAATTATTCTCTGATATGCTGATTTGCTGCTCAAGAAACATTTCTTATTATTATTAATGTTGAAAACAGCTATATTGCTTAATATTTTTGTGGGAAACGTGATCCATTTTTAGTATTATTTTGTTAATAGAAAGTTTAACATAACATATATATATATGTATATATTACTTAATGCAAAAATCTTTACAAAAAAATTACTTCTCTGTGGCATTATTTTCAAAATAGTTAAAGACATTTCCCGCAAAATTCTCATCATTGTAACATGCTAATTTGTTTTTTAATTTCCAATTAAGGACATACATACCCTCAAATTTACAGTCACTCAGTTTTCAATATTTAATATTTCAATTTAAAAAATGT
Source organism: Sinocyclocheilus rhinocerous (assembly GCF_001515625.1). NCBI lineage: Eukaryota > Metazoa > Chordata > Actinopteri > Cypriniformes > Cyprinidae > Sinocyclocheilus > Sinocyclocheilus rhinocerous. The sequence continues at coordinate 709,559 of NW_015633173.1, read as the reverse complement.
AAATAAAACAATTAAATACTGAAAAGAGAAATTTAAGGGTTAATGTGCTTATTTCTCATGAAAATAATGGCACAATGCAAAATAAGACCAATAATAATTAATGGTACTGAATTAAACAATTTTCTATATTTTAAAAATAATTAACTTTTTTTTTATTTGTATTTTTAGGACAATGAAGCACACTTCCCTCAAAAAAAAAAAATTGTAACATGCTACTTTTTAATTTAATTAAATTCAGTACAAAAATATACATTACTGACAATTAGAGAAAGGGTGAGTATCTGATTTGCTGCTCAAGAAACATTTCTTATTATTATTAATGTTGAAAACAGCTATATTGCTTAATATTTTTGTGGGAAACGTGATCCATTTTTAGTATTATTTTGTTAATAGAAAGTTTAACATAACAGCATTCATAAATATCTTTACTGTCACTTTTGATCAGTTTAATAAAAGTATAAATTTCTTTCAAAAAAAAAATCTTACTGACCCTTTTGGGCTGTACTGTATGCAATGATATTGTTATAGTCTATGCAGCAGTTTAATCATAAAAACCAAAGCCTAATGGAAAATTGTGACGTTGATCTAAACTGACCAATGGTTTGTTTTCTCCTCACAGCTGTAGGGAAGCACTTAGTGAACAACAGAACAGAGAATGGAGATGCCGCCTTGTCGAGTGAATGCCCCTCAGACGACAAGACCTCCAAGACAGCAGAGTCTGGAGAGAGTTCCTCCTAGATCTCCAGACTAACAGAAGGATCCTGGAGACGAGAGAGAGAGGAGCGTCAGGCGCAGAGACAGAGACCAGAAAGAGATTACGTCTGCACATGTATAATATGTAACATACCAGATTCTTCTTGTTTTATGCCGTTTGGAGAACAGACTGCTTCAGCGTCCCCTGGAGATGGATGAACCACTGAGAAACACTGAGAGAAGAGGACATAATGTTACTCAGTGGCCACAAAGGATTGTTTGCAAATGTATGTCACCATCTTGCTTTATAGTTGTAAAGAAACAATGACAATTTACATAGACGAGTAAAGTGATGGGATGGAATTATATGATATAAGAGTTTTGATTCTTGATTTCCTCTTTTGTGTGACCTCTCTGTGCATTTAATGACCCTCCGTAGGTGAGCTGAATATGAGCTCAAATGTAGGGCTCCTACTTTAATGATTCACTCTTCTTCTCTTGTACTGAAGTAGATGTTAAAACAAACTACTGTTTGCTCAAAATGTACGCACATTGTTTTTAACCTCTCTGTTTTAGCCTAATGTGATCCTGTACTTAGCTGTCCTCTGCTCTAAAGCAAAGGCAAACAGGATGATGCTACTTCCTGTTTTGCACACAGGGTGGTCAGTAGGTGACAGGGACAGAAACGACACAGCGGAGTTTTACTAATAGTGCACACCCATGTGCTTTCATTTCTTTGCTTACTTCACCAACAGTGCAAGAACAGAAGTGGAGAGGTGCCATTTAGTTGATCTACAATGAATTTTGATGTGGATTTCATAGAAGAGATATCCAGGTCATATTTTACCCCATAGAAAACATTAAACAACAAATATTAATAATTAATGTTCCGTAAAATTAAACATTTTCTTTATTTAAAAAAATAAGTACCTTTTTTCCTTTTAATTTATTTTAGGGTGAAATGTGACCTAGACATTCCTCTCAAGCTTTCAATATATCCGCCCTTACATATCTATCAAGGTATTTTTAAACATCTTTACTGAACAATGTCCATCTAGACCTGATAGTGTCATTGATCCTACTGTATTAACACTGTCTTTGGAGAAGATACTAATATGAACCGGTTAGGGAAGTGTACTTGCATTTTTACACAGCGATGTAGCATAGCGTGTTTAATCCAAGCCAATTTACTCTTTATATTCTGTGAAAAAAACAACAACATAAAAGTGAACTGAAATTAAGGATGAGGATTCTCAACAACTAACTTGCCCTATATTCATTCTCAGTAGAGTCGGCTGTAGTGCCTCAAAATCTGTGAATTGTAAGATCACTACTGTATAGATCTCTAGAAGAGTTCCTATAATCATCAGTGTTGCTTTCCTACCATTGAGTTATTTAACATATCACTTTTCTCTCAATCTGTTCTCTCACTAGCATTTTCAGAAAGGTGTTTATCACCATTTAATGCTCCAGTCTGAATGTCTGTACATTGATTACTCTATATTTAAATGAAACATATGGGCTGCATAGCAATAAAACATTCCCTAAACAATTGCTTTACCCTGCTGGAAAAAAAACAGCTTGGTGGTTAAGATGGTCTTAGGCTGGTTTAAGCAGGTTTTTCAGCAAGGAAGCATAGCTTGAGTGATAAATATGAAATATTCATAAGTTATTTGCTTCACACTGTAATTGTCACAGGTGTTTGTAGATGTTAGGCATATGAGGGCAGTCGGGACAATCAGCTCCTTTGGCCGTAAGGTCTTCTCTTTATCAGTATGTGAGCTGGTTCAGTGGACTGTTGTTAGTTTTATTTTCATCTGGGAGATGATTTGTGATCTGAAATGCTTCCCACACTGCCAGGGCATGGCACCACACAGATGCAACTTTGACATGGAGGAACATAGCCAATCCTTTTTTGTGATTATTTTTCTGTTAACTCATTCCCAGTGTCATGGGAAATGTCATAGGGAGATTGGGAATAAATGTTCCACATGTAGTTATTGTATGACATGAAATGTTTCAATAAACTTACATTTATTTGCCCAGAGCATCGTGTTTTGTTGGGGTGCAGTTGCAGTAACTCATTTAAACGTGAGGTGGCAGTACGACAGGCTTGACAGAACAAGTACAAAACATTTAAGCCTGCTGTTATATTCGATACGTAAAACGTTCATCTCTCAATTATCGTTTTACATTTGCATTTTATGTTTGGCCCCTACAATAATTTACTGAGCTTTGATCATAAAAGCGTGATATATCAAATATGATACTTTAATAAAATGTTTCATTTTTCTTTTGTTACTATTTTTTAATATCAGGCTTTACAGGGTTAAGCCAATTCAAATCTCAGGAAGATTTTTGTCTTAATGGAGACATTTGTTAATGAATAAATATGCTTTAAAAAAAATAATAATTCCAGGGATGTACAAATGGAAATCTGCTCTTGTTATCTCTCTATAATATGATTAAATAAAATGCTATATCCTGTCATCATCGCTAGAAAATGTGGTTCCACCTGCACATCCTGAGAAAGTTAACTTAGCCTACCATGTAACGCCGCTCTGGGTTCGTCCACATATTGGCTTCAGTAAAGGTCTGGATGATAATACTACAAAAAAAGTAAGTTTAAAGTTTCATACACACTAAACTAAGCAAATACAAAATATCAGAAACAACAGTTGCGGCAGAAGCGATGAGCTCATGAATATTAATTACGTAACGTGACGTTCGCCCAGTCGGCTTTGCAACAGAAGGCAGACGATCGTAAATGGTCGCGAGGCAAATGGAATATCCAAGTTAACTATAAACTTTATTTATAATTTTTTTAATTTTAATATTAATATATGACTTTGCGCCTTATGAAGGTAAGGAAAGCAACGTAATACCGACCTTATTAATATTCATAATCTAGCAGGATTCGTTATTTAACGCGCAGGTGTGAACTGGGAACGCACCCTGGCGTGAACTAACAGCCCACAGAAAGTTCCGCTTCCCACAAAGACCTGCATACAAAACACAAAGCTGTTTCGCGAGCCTTCTAAGTTTATGACACAACCTTTTTCTTAGTGCTAATATTTGATAACACATAAGTCGTTAACAACCATTATACTGTACAATGCTTAACACATCAGCAGCTGGCGCAGATGAATAAGATGTTATAATATAATAATGTTTGTTAGTTATTTAACTGTTACCAAACTCTCTGCATGCTTTAGCCTACGTCTTAATATATATATATTTACCATATTTTATACCTGTTCTTCCTTCCTGAATGATTGCATTTGCACATAGGTATACCAGAATCGGATACACATGGACTAACATTTGTTGCAGTCAGTCAGGCCAGGGATTCACTGCTGTGCTTTAATGTTACATACTTTGGGTGTGAAATGTGATGCAGGACGCCTGAACGGTAGATTTAAACAGCAGGGTCACCATCAGCTGCTGCCCCATAACTAACACTCCAACTTTACATTCCTGATGACTGTCCCACAGGGACACCTCATGCGTGACATCCTGCTTTCACCAAATACTTACGTAATCATGCCGATTCTTCACATTTTTAAAAGACATTTGCATTTTTTTTTAGCAAAGCACCCATCACAGGACATGTTGAACTACTGGTGCTTTTAATCAGGGTTTGGACAAGCACAAACACAGCACTGAGATTCTCAGTGGCAAAGCACTAAAACACACCAGCATGACCAGATCCTCATGGGCATATCAAACATTAACCATCGGTCCCCGAGCACATCCCCCAAAACATTTCACAGAAATGAAGACCTGTCAGTAATCTTTAACAGGGATTGTCCCTTAAACAGCAGCAACTCACAGGTCTTCCGGATGCTTAAAGGGATAGCCCACCTGAAAACGAAAATACCTAAATACCTCCATCATATACTCCAATCCAGTATGACTTTATCTCTTTTGTGGAACTTTTGAGCTTGCAGCCTCTCACTTTAATTATGGGAAATACATTGTTTATAATTTTTTTCTCATGTTCCACAGAGGAAAGTCAGACATATGGGTTTGGAATTACATGAGAATGAAAAACAACAATTGTTGTGTGAACTATCCCTTTAAATAATCATTGACAGCACAAAGTAACATGTTTTTTTTTTTTTACTAAATATTAATTTCAAAACTGGATTGTCTATACTCCTATAGACAATCCAAATAAAGAGAGTATGAAATAAGCAATTTTAGTCTGTTATTGCTTTAAACAGCCAATTTTCACATGGAACAAGGGGAGTCCAAAACAAAGTGAACATAACATTACTCGGCATGGAAGAAAGATCAAAACCTTTGAGATTCAACAATGCAATTGCATACAGCAGAATGAGAGATGAAAAATTATCCAAAACAGCTGAATCTAACATAAGCGTACGACCCTTACACCCAATATACACTTGCACATCAGACCAGATCACTTCCAGATCATCATTTTGCTTGCATTATGGAATTAAGCAAATTTTGTTGCATCGACACACAGCTTGCTTCCAGTTTAGATGTGTTAGGCTACTTAAAAAGTGTTTTTAATTAATTTCATGTGTTTTGATTGGTGAAGAGACATGAACGTGGAATGGTTCTAGGTCACCTTTTAGGAGACGGATCAAAGTAACTGCTCAGGAACTTGCGTTACACCAGTAGGGAAGTAACATGGACAAAGAGTATACATTGAACATTTACATAACCAACATTTTAACAATGCAAAGATGGTTGAAAATCAGTGAAATTGTCCTTTTAAGGATATCTGAAGCAGAGTCTGAGAAGATCGAGATGATGGTCACATTTTAGAACACATGAAAACCTGGCTCGCATTCACAGTTTGTGTCTGATAAGGGAATGAACGCATTTGTCCCCTTCAAATTTCTGCATATTGCATTTGATTTAAAACAAAACTTGAACAAACAGGAACATTTTTAAGAAATCTCGATTCATCAAGACAAAGTACATCATATATATACAAAAAAATTGTTAAATTACACAAACTGATCGCATCCATTACGGCCTCCGCAAAAATGCAAAAACAAGTTGTCCCTCATGCACAAATAAGTTAAGTAGAGTCTGGAGGTGATTTTGTTGAGTCCGGTAAATCAGGCAACATCACAGTATGGTTCTTCTCAGCTTCCTTCTGAGCTGCTACCCTCTGGGTCTGGCCTGAGTCCGGAGAAAGGCAGTCTGACGCAGTCTCTGGGAGTGGAATAGCACTCTTGAACCTGGGATTTAATCTGGGGTCTCTGGTACTCCGAACAACTCCCGTTCTGCATGACGGGTTTCTGGATTTTAGGGCTGTCGTAGATGTCTTCTGGGTAATTCCCCCTGTCCGTTTTGATGTGGGGCGCCTGGTAGCCCCCGGCCAGCCCTCCGATCACTTTCCTACAGTTACTGCCCTCCACCGCTCGAAACGATGGGCTTTTGTTTAGTACAACGCCTGGGACGCTGTAGCTGGGATCCGGAAGGAAGGGATCTTTGCGGAAGGCGTGGCGCTCGATGATGGGCGTGGCGTATTCTGGCTCCTGATTGGTCAGTGGCAGGGCGTACTGGATGCCCGTCTGCAGGTGGTCGTAGTGAGAAGTTGCCTCGATGTCCTTGTCTTTGGCCTCGGTGTCCATGGGTCTGAACGTCGAGCCTTTTCGGGAGACAGTGTCTGTGCCAAGCATGAGAGGCTGCTGGTACTCAGCTGAAGAAAAAGAAAAGGGAAATAGTTGGTAACTTAGTAAGAGTTATTCTAAAACACCGTAATCTTTATGTTCAGTGTTATTTTAGTATTATTTATATACTATTAATAGTATTTATTAATATTTTGAATGTGATTTTATTTTTATATTTTCAGTTTTCAATTTAATCTAAGTTTTAGTAATTTTGTTTTGTGCCTTTGTCATTTCTTTTAATTTTTTTATATTTCTATATAGCTTCAATTTATTATTTAGCTTTAATTTTTATTATTATTATTTTTATTATTAATATCAATTTTAGTACTTCAAATTTTATTTCAGTTAGTTAGTATTTAGTGGGCAACATGTCTAATTTTCATTTAAGTTTTTGAAGTTTAAGATTTAATTATTAATTAAGATTTAATTATTTAGTTATTAAGATCTAATTATTACTTTTATTTTATTTCAGCTTTATTTTAATTACCGAAAAAAAAAGAAGATTTTAATAAAATAAAGATTAACTGAAATAAAATATTAAAAAACTTCAACTTTAACTAAATGAAAATGAGAAATATCGCCTTGGCAACTAGCTGAAATAAAATAAGTTTAGGTACTGAAATTGTTCCCGACAGTCTAAAAGACTAACATTTTTAGTAATAAAAACAAAGATTGAACAAATAAATTGTTACAGCATGAATTAAAACAATGAAAAGTTTCAGTATGTGCTCAAAGGGGCTCCAAGTCAAGCAGCGGGCTTGAAATTGGACCGCCTGTAATCTGACTGACGTCTTGCACAAACCTTGAATCATCAATAATTACAGCCCAGGAGGAGTGTAGGGGGAAAAGAGGCAATTAAATTTTAGCAGGCGTTTTCATCTGGCAAGGATTCAGGCTGTTACAACTATTTCAAAAAGGTTACGTTCCTTCTTCAGCTCATTGGTGGGCAATAAATTGCCTTACAAGTTGAACCCCTATATCAGGCAATTAAAAAAAACTCTCCACTCTGACTTCAGTTGCAGCCACAAAAATGAAACGCTCTGGCTTTAAATCCATATTTCCACATGAACACAATGTCCTAACTGGGCATGACAACAAGCAATAAAACAAAGCGATAAATCACATCTCTTCCATGTGAAGTGTTTTTGGTCTGACTATGACAAGTAAGCTGTGCTATAAGACATTTTGTTGGTCACTTGGGTCCTATTACCATATTTGCTTCAGTGTTGGGAAGAACGTAACATTAAACTAACATTAACTACATTTTCAGTAGCATGCTACCAGCTCAAATGTTTTGTTGCTTTGGATTATTATATTAAAAGTTTGGGGTCAGCAATTTGTTTTAATGTTTTTGAAAGAATTATTTTATGCTCATCAAGGCTACATTTATTTATATAAAAATACAATAAAACAGTAATATTGTGATATTGATAACAACAGTAATATTGTAAAATATTATTACAATTTAAAACAATTTATATTTTAATGTCGTTTTTTTAATGTAAATTTTTTCCTGTGAAAGCAAAGCTGAATTTTCAGCATCATTACTCCAGTCTTCAGTCACATGATTATTCAGAAATCATTCTAATATGCTGATTTGCTGCTCAAGAAACATTTCTTTTTATTATTAAAGGGGTCATATGATGCGATTTCAAGTTTTCCTTTCTCTTTGGAGTGTTACAAGCTGATTGTGCATAGATAAGATCCCTGAAGTTGCAAAGACTAAAGTCTCAAAACCAAAGAGATATTCTTTATCAAAGTTAAGACTCTGCCACGCCCCCCTAAAACGGCTCGTTCTAACACGCCCCACATATCTACCTCACTATGTGAAAATATCTGCGTAATGCCGCTCAAATGTGCACGCAAAGAAAGAAGGCATGGTGTCAGTAACCGCAGTTAGTGTTGAAGCAGCCATGTCACGGAGACGGCTGTGTGTTTCTAGGCGAAAGCAAAAGCACTATATTTGGCCTTCCGAAAGTAGAAAGGAGGGGGCTTTGTAGAAAACGAAGCGTTTGAGAGAGGCGGGGCATAGAGGACCTACAATAATGTACAGTATTTGAAAAATAATGTGTTTTTTGAACATTAAAGCATGTCAACATATTCTGTTACACCAAATACACAAAATAATGATCTTTAAAAAAGCATCATATGACCCCTTTAATGTTGAAAACAGTTGTGCTGCTTCATATTTTTGTGGAAACAGGATTTTTTTTTTTTTTTGATGAATAGAAGTTCAAAAGAACAGCATTTATTTGAAATAGAAATCCTTTAAAACATTATAAATGCTTTTACTGTCACTTTTGGTCAAATTGATGCCTACTTGCTCAGTAAAAGAAATCATTTCTTTAGCATACTACAGTTTTTTTAGCAGCTTCCTCAACACAGAGTAGCAAAATCCTTGTAGCCGGATGAGACACTGTGTAAAGATTAAATCAGTCAATCTTTACCTGCCATTGCACTGGTTACCAGGTCCAGCTTCTGGATGGGGTCTTTCTCAGAGCTGTACTTGATGGTGAACTCTGTGGACTGGTGCCTGGCAAACGGCTGTTTTATCTGTCTCCAACAGCCTGTAGACAAGAATCTTTCAACTGTCAGCCATTCTGTGAAAGATGGTTTTATCTCTGTGTGAGTTGAGCAGCTACGTATATTTGGAAGAAGGGGTATGTCATGAAGACAAAAAATATTTTGTGAAGACTTGGTGAATGATAAAGGTAAAAAAGACATTCAGATCATCCAGATATGGTGAAGTCATGTTTTATCCATCCAAATGTGTGAATGAAATGATTTTATGTATTTTATGTCGTTCTGAAAGCAACGTTTTGCTGAAAGCAAAGAAAAAGTTCACCCAAAAATGAACATTTTGCTGCTATTTACTCACCCTTAAGCTGTTATAAATCTGTAGGACTAATTTCATCGATGGAACACAAAACAATAAATTTACAAAAATATTTTTGTAAAGCTGCTCTTTTTCGAACAATGAAATAAATGGAGAACAGTGGCGCCAAAAACAAAAGCATCATAAAAGCAACTCAAATGACACATTCTTCTGAAGTTATTCGATAGCTTTATATGAAAACAAACCAAAAATTAAGTAATTATTCATAAATGATAACAACAAACAAAGTCTGTTTCATATACAAAGCTATCAGATAGCCTTAGAAGGAAAATTTTCAAAAAACAGCAGCTTAAATATTTTTACAAACATTCTTCAAAAAATCTTTTTTTTTTCCACATATAGTTATGAAATAACTTCAGAGGATTTATAGCATATAGCATATGGGCTGCTTTTATGGTGGTATTTTTTTGGGACCACTACTCCCCATCTATTCTCGTTGTATGAAAAAGTGCAGTTTGAACATTTTTGTAAACATCTTGCTTTGTGTTCCACTGAAGAAATTAGTCATAGGTTTATAACAGCTTTGGTGTTTATAACAGGTTTTGTGGATTATTCCTTTAAATGTTCCAGCCAGTTCAGTTAAAACGAATGTTTTACCTGTATGTGTCTCCGCAGAGCCATATGTGTTCTCCTTTGTCTTCTTACTGTGGGACAATGAAAAACATCAACATCAGAGACACAGGTGGCAAAGTCTAGGGTCTCTCATCACCTTCATCAGTCTTAAACAACAGAAGAAGCCTAACAATTCCCTTGAAACAACTCCATAAGAGGTCTCCATTCATTCATCCTCATTTCCCCCGTCCCTGAGCTCTCTCTCAGAGGACTAAAGCAGCTGGCACATCTCCTGACACTGACCTTTGACCCTCAACTCTCCTTTATCCCCCACAGTCCTCAATCGCTCCATTCTTTATGAATCTAAACACCGCTGCAATGTGTTGCTGAGGAATCACAACAGGCCACACAGGGTTTACTCTTTTATTGACACCAGTGGCTGTGATATCTATTAGGGCAGGCTGGGAATCACTGGTGCATGTACATATGCAATGCTGAGACTGTCTGCTGTGTTTGATAACAGGACTTGAAACAGATGGTAGCTGAACTGAGATAAACCTGCTGTGCTCCAATGAATGCTAACATATCAGACTCGACCTCCCTCTCACATCAGACACAACATGGAGAATACAGACAAAATAGTCTTAACTTTCATCCTTTCTTCTTTAAAGTCAACATGAAATCAAAACGGACCTATTTACTTTGCTGATACAAATTGAAGGTTAGGTAATCATAACAGAGGTCTTTTACATCTCAAAAAGGACTTCAAGGAAAATCCAAACTAATATGCCAATTAAAAAATTAAAAAACATAAAATTGACTTACTTGTATAGCATTTTAACCACGCAGATTCCCACCAGAAGCAAGACCACAAGCAGAATGGTGGGCACAATTATTACGACCAGATTAACTGAAAATAAAAGAAAAATACAAGATATTTTCTTCATGATGAAGAAAAACAAAGAAATATTCATGTACATGGTCTCACATTTTTGAACCATGACATTTCAGAGATGAGAAAAGATAATATAATAATATAAAAATAAACAATCATATATTTCTATAAAGGAAATAAATTAAAATGTGTACAAGTAAATAATAAAATACTGCACAAATATAACAATTAAGGTCAGGTAGATAACTTATTTTAGTGTCATTGATGTACTATTAAAATTCTTAGTAATATTTTGAATTACATTTAATTTTTATATTTTCTGTTTTTTAATTTTTGTTTACTTTTTACTAATTTAAAAAAACATTTTTTATATAGTTTTTATTAAGTTTTAGTTCTAGTTATTTTAGTACTTCAACAAACTAAATGAAAATGAGAAATGTTAGCTGAAATAAAATAAGCAATTGAATTTATTTAATATTTTATTTTATTTCAGCTGTTCATTTTAAGTAATTCACTTTTTATGGTTATAGTTAAAGGGTTAGTTCACCCAAAAACGAAAATTAGCCCATGAATTGGGCTAATTTTGGGGGGGGGGGTGAACAAAGTCCTCCTGTAGCGAATCCATGCGTTTTTGTAAGAAAAATAACCATATTTAAAATGTAATAATCACTTTAGTCTAGCTTGCGCCAACAGTTGTATGCGGAAGCAGCTCTGGGAGGATGACGTAAGACGTCGTCGTTGCGCATGCACCACTCAGAAGTGACAAACGCGGAAGCGCAGTGGAGAGATCAAAACATAACAACGGTCACGAATTAGAAGTACAAAATGAGGATTTGTAAAGAAGAATGTCGGAGGATTTCGATATAAGCCAAGAGGAGACTGGTTTTCCTTTGCTTCCTTTGCTCGTTGGTTTTCACGAGACTCACTGGCGCATGCGCAGCGCTGACCTCAGAGGTCATCCGCCCGGAACGGCTTCCCTTTACAACAGTGAGCACAAGCTACATTAAAGTGATTTTATTATGGATGCATGCACTTTATTTCATGTCTTTTGGACTGATGAACTGCAACACCCGCTGACTGCCATTAAACAGCTTGGAAGATCAAAGTCAATTTTTAATGTAACTCCGATTGGATTCATCTGAAAGAAGGAAGTCATATACGCCTAGGATGGCTTGAGGGTGAGTAAATAATGGGCTAATTTTCATTTTTGGGTGAACTAACCCTTTAATGACAGTAAACCCCTGAGGCAGACAACAAGTAACAAAATATAGAGAAAAAATGCTTTAAGCTGAAATTTGAATAAGGGTAGGGAAGAGATATTTGCATGTTTTCAGACATTTGTTCAGTACATCTGCAACATAATCTGTAATAATTAATGAGTGATTAGCTTGTGTAAAATCATACCAAGATCAGCCTGAGAGGCCACTGGTTTGGTCATGTCATCGTGAATGGGCTGTGTAGGCTGGGCCTCCTGTGTCACCGGAGACGATGAATTCACTGCTTGGGGAGAAACAGTGGTTTAGTGAACAGTTTGAATGAGAAAAATTAGGTTGTAAAGTCTTTATGTGTCAGACATGCACCTAGGATGGGTTTAACATAAGGACAGCCCAGTAGCTGCACTCTCATAGCGATTGTCCGGTGCCACTGTTGAGGTACGATTCGAATGCTTCGTGCTACGATGGAGGGATGGAAGGTGTTGCGTGTTTGGTGGAGGCTGTCAGTATTTCCTTCAAAGATCTGAGGTAAAACAGAGGAATGATGCACAGACACTTAAAAAAAGAATTTTTATTACTGACTCTTATTAAACATCTCTGGTCTCATTGTGTGTGATTCATTAGTGCTCATTATTGACATTTTTTTTTTTTTCATAAACGGAAAGAAAATTTTTGATGCCATTTGGCCAGGGAAAAACTAAAATCTCTCTCTCTAGAATATATTATTATTATTATTTCCTACTATTGGCCAGGGAAAAACCAAAAATAAAATATATAATAATAAATCAATAATTCAATAAATAAAGAAATAATAATAACTCTCTCTCTCTATATATATATTTATATATATTTAAAATGACAATACTATAATATCATTAATATTATTACATTATTTTATTTTACTCCAAAATACTCCATATAGTGGACGCTATGTGCCATTTCCGGGTTGTGTTGAACATGATTATGCAGTGATATAAAGAAAGTCTTACCATATCATCAGAGTTATTATACTGGACAAATGTTCGCCAGCGACTCCTCTCTTTGTACTCGATCTTGTAGTTTTTTACAAAATATCCGAAGCCTGCAACGGTCAAGCCTGTGGTCAGAATACCTATGAAACAAAAATATGACTCAGAATTATGTCATTAGCAAACTAAAGTTTAGTTCAATGTCTAGGCACACAACATTTAGCCTCAAACGCTCCTGAGGTCATTCTCCTGAGTACAGTCATGCAAACGCTCAGCCAGCTGAGGAATGTGACAGCATGTAGGCTAAAGACTTCACTTCAGAGTGTAGCCCGTCATCTGCATCAGTGGAAAACCTGCGGCCGGCCTCCTTCAGTTACTGAACACATTCCTGAGGGAAACACTCAAGTGACATGTTCCCAGCAGACACAGAAAGACCCCAAGGCCTGTTATTACTTTCCAACATTGACTACATCACAGGCGTGAGGACACCACCGTGATGATCACAGAAGCAAGTCAAAGTGTGAAGCTGTGAGATTGAAGTGTGATGACTTGAAAGTTGAGAAAGGAAGTTGCTCATCATCAAAGAGAGACCACTATTTAAAGCAAGTCAGGAAAGCTAAAGAATCAAAAAAAATTTTTTTTTTTTTTAAAAGACACTGGCGTCCCTTCTTGTGGCTGAAGAGGAGTATACTGAAAACTAAACAAGCAGGTAAGGTAAATTAAGGTAATTGTGGTTCTGACTGGATGAGCCATGCATAACTCATAATTCTCACACCTACTAAGTGAAAATTACTGCTGGGATAGCATTTGGACATCTGACACATTTTTAAAATGATAGCATTTTAAAATTTGTTTTATTTTAATATCGTTTTCACATTTTTTTTTTTTTTTAAATGCATTTATCTTTTTTTTTATCATTTTCAAATTTGCTATAAAATTCAGTTTCGTTTTTAGTAGTTTCATTAATAATTTTGTTCGATTTAGTTTAGTTTTTATTTTGTGAACACATTTCTATTTAGTTTTTATATAGTTTAGTTTCAGTTTTAGTTTTAATAATTGTTTTTTGTAATTGTAAAGTTTAGCAGAACTAACAGATCACTTCCAGAGCGCAGACCAAAGAAAGACTTAATTTAACCCTAGTGACGCAAACGTCTAGCGACACAAAATTAAAGCATCCTGAGATTGATTAGATGGTAAAAGTGTACAAATATATGTCAAAATGAAGCATTCAAGCCTTTTTACTCCATAAATCTACACAAGTTGCGCTTAATTTAATATAAATTGTCATATTTGAAAGCACTAGATTGAATGATAAATGTGTTATGATATTTAATATGCAAATAAATATAATTTGTTTAGATGTCTTCTATCTTACTTAACCACAATCATGATATTGTAACTGTCGTGTCTTGCTTTCTTTCCCACGAACAACCGCGCATAAATCATAACTGGGGCTAATGAAATTCAATAACGGCGGAGCCTCAACATCTTATCACCCCGTTTATTTTAGTAAAACTTCTTACAATATGTGGTGATGCACGTGACAGGTGGATACATTTCCTTCTCAACCTCCATTGCATCGATCGTGCCTTATTCCTGATCATACCTTTCGCAGTGCACTTTAAACCAGAGTCCTGCACGCGGATGACTCCCCATGGGTACCGATAATATTTGATGAAATGGGTGGAATATTATTTAAGTTGTCATTTGCGTTGCATGATGAATCACTAACTTCAATTGAAAATACAGTAAAAAATACAGTAACATTGTGAAATATTATTACAATTTAATTGTATAATAACTGTTTTCTATTTGAATATATTTTAAAATGTAATTTAGTCCTGTGATAAAAAGCTGAATATTCAGCATCATTACTCCAGTCTTCAGTGCCACATGATCCTTCAGAAATCATTCTAATATGCTGATTTGCTGCTAAAGAAAAAAAAAATCTTACTGACCCAAACTTTTTAACAGCACTGTAGGTTACAGTGATTTTACTTTGTTTAAGGGTGATTCTAATATAACAACAACGCTAGTTTCTTGTGGCTCATTGCTTTGATTTACCCTACTCTCTACAGCAATGTATTTAAAAAAAAAAAACATGAATTTTTCATGCCTGTTGACAAAAGCTTTCTCAGAGAAAAATGCAGTGGTAAAATGCTTATTCTCTAGTTTTATTTAGCCTTACAAATTTACGCTATCATCACAACAATAACAGAGCTTCCTCTTTGAGACGGGCCGGTTTCACTCAGGGTCATCATGTCCAAAAGCACAGATTCCCTCTAGGAGACAAAGTGAGTATTCTCTTTCTCCTTGAGCTGTATGAAATAAACCCGGTTGTGCTGTCTACACACAGTCGTGCTCAAAATAAACCAAATAAATCAAAAATAAAATAAATCAAAATAAATGTCCGGCGTGTTCCTAAATTTAAATGTACTTTTGTAAGAGGGTTTGTATATGTGATGAATGGACACAGAGAGGGTCTTTCTGTGTTTTTATGCAATACCAGGAACTGTTCAAAAGATGCAGATACCAGTTAGCGGTCGGGGAGGGGTGAACGCTCATGTGCTCCGAGTGTGTAATGCTCGGCACTCAGAACTGGTCATGAGAAAGACCTTTTGTGAGGATAATTACACCCTCTGGAACCAACTTTGGGTCTTTCCACCATGTCTGCGTGTTTGTTTAGATATAATAGCATTACATTTCTCCCTTAAGTACAGAAAAACTACTACTATGCATTGGGAAAGCCAAATCTGCACATTGAGGTATTAAAGAGGAAACTGGCACAGTCAGGTGACCCAGAGTCGAACAATCAGAATAAACAACATGTAAATGAGATCAGGTTATGAAGGCTACAAATATTACCTGTGATCCTCCTCTTTTCTCCGAGGTCAATCTGGAGCCATTTTGGATGGTTATTGTTAAGGTCATCAGAGACACCCGGTTGGGTGCTGTTAGGAAACCAGTCGACTTCAGACCCGTCAGAAGAGATACTGTGTGATGACAAGCTTGTAGTAGTGCTCACAGGTTGAAAAACAGTCTGTTGACTGCAATCTGTAAAAGAGAGGACATTGTGGTCAGAAATACATTTAAAATGAAACATTTACACTACAATTTAGTTTGGGGTCTGTAAGATTTTTTTCAAAAAAAATTAACACTTTTATTCAACAAGGATGCATTCAATTGATCAAAAGTGACAGTAAAGACTTGAAAATTGTTAAATTCTATTTCAAATAAATGCTGTTCTTCTGAACTTTTTGTTTATCAAAGAATCCAGAAAAATGATTCACAAAAATATTTAGCAGCACAACGGTTTTCAACACTGCATCAAATCAGCATATTAGAATGATTTCTGAAGGATCATGTGACACTGAAGACCGAAGTAATGATGCTGAAAATTAGGCTTTGCCATCAGAGAAATAAATTACATTTTATAATACACTAAAATACAAAACTGGCATTTTAAATTGTAATATTAATAAACAAAATAAATTACTGTATTTTTTATCAAATAAATGCAGCCTTGTTAAGCATGAGAGACTTCTTTCAAAAGCATATAAAAATCTTTTGAATGGTAGTGTAAGTGTCAGATATCTTGCGATTCGTGCCACATGTGCAACTATGGTGAATATTAATGAATTCCAAATTTAAAAAAAGAACTTCAAAAGAGAGTAATGTTAGTTCTACTCGTGTCTAGTGCTTGGCATAATAAAACACACGTGAAGCAAAAACACAGTTACGTGTGCATTGACTCAACAGGAAGCCCTGAGCTCTTAAAATACCCACCGTGTGTACAGTTAAATGGAAACGTATGTGCTATGAACAATATTACAATAAAAGAGGGGGGAATGACCCCCACTTTCTTTAAAGAGAGAAAAACGGCCAAATACATCCTGTTGCTTAGTCCCGATTTGGCTAACACTATCACATTCCACACATTTAGCATATGTCGGCAGAGGAAACTCGGGAAGAAGACAAGGAGAATCTCAGAAAGAGGTCAGAAAAGATCCCCAGACTGAAGTTTCTGCATACTCATTATGAGTACAGTGGGTATTTTACTTTTTTTAAAGCTTTCAATTAGGGATGCACCGATACCACTTTTTCCAGTACTCGCCCGATACCGATACTTTCATTTTTGGTACTTGCCGATACCGAGTACCGATACCGATATTTTTATTGCATTTGTAAATTTTTTAAATATTGGGTACAGGAATCAAAAGAGTATGTATAATGTTAGTTGGTTAACTTCATTTATCAAATAGATACAGTCAAACCAAAATATATTCAGACACCTTCAACATTTATCACATTATAACAGTTTATTCACTATAGTTTAAAAAATGGTAATAAAATATGTCAATAACTCAGTTAAACAGAGTCAGAACAAATTCAGCTTGATAATGTTAGATAACTTTGATAGAAAGGTATGTAATGGATTACAATCAACCAAAAATTATTCAGACAGCTGTTAGTATGACGGTATTTACACAACTATCAATACTTAG
>NW_015633173.1:691649-692059 GCF_001515625.1 Sinocyclocheilus rhinocerous | reverse complement strand
TACATTTATATACACAAGTAATAATAAATTAAATACAAAAATGTTATGAAAAAAATATTTCTTGATTTCATCCCATTGTATTTTTATTTCCTCAAACTTTATTGTTTGCCACTGTGACTCAAATTCAGGAATTTGTGAGTCATTCTCAATTTAGCAGCCTGCACAACCGTGGAAGGTAAACATTTGGAGCAAGTGTTGGCACATGTACACGTTTAGCAACCGGCGTGAGAATTTGATTCATCAGGTTCTGCAGAGCCGCACAGGTAAATAGCAACCGGTCTGTGCCAGACTCAAACAGCCAGAGAAAAACAAGCTCAGGTGATAAGAAATTCCCACGCCGCCCATTCACCCTGATAAAGAGCAAACAGGGCTTCCCATATCCGAACTGGTAAAAAAAAAAAAAAAAAACC
>NW_015633173.1:686961-691217 GCF_001515625.1 Sinocyclocheilus rhinocerous | reverse complement strand
ACTGTGACTCAAATTCAGGAATTTGTGAGTCATTCTCAATTTAGCAGCCTGCACAACCGTGGAAGGTAAATATTTGGAGCAAGTGTTGGCACATGTACACGTTTAGCAACCGGCGTGAGAATTTGATTCATCAGGTTCTGCAGAGCCGCACAGGTAAATAGCAACCGGTCTGTGCCAGACTCAAACAGCCAGAGAAAAACAAGCTCAGGTGATAAGAAATTCCCACGCCTTCCATTCACCCTGATAAAGAGCAAACAGGGCTTCCCATATCCGAACTGGTAAAAAAAAAAAAAAAAACCTGTTGGGCCGGCACAAGGTGATTAAGCTACTTCCTTTTTTTGCAGAGATGCAAATATACCAGTCAAACAAAAACGTAACACACAGCGGCAGCAGGTGGCGAAAACTAATCATGTCAACATGGTTCAGGAAATAATAGGACTAATCCTACGCCAATATGTGCACTCAATTCACATCAACATTGAACCATAAAACAAAAGTACTTACCGTTTGTCACAAATGTGAAGAAGGTTTCAGACAACGAACCACTGAAAGACATGGAAAAACAAAGATATCAGTGAGCACTGAGCGTTTTAGACACAAAAGATCATTATTACAGTGATTAATTAAGGCCCTGTCATGTGAAAGTAACGCCTTCAGGGGCCAAGAGGGAGATTCCCATTGTCAATCCAGTTGTGTTGCCAAATTCAGAGGACCTCCCTCACTGCATCCCGCATCTCCCCCTTTGACAGGAGAACTGGGGTACAGCTGGGCCGGTGAAAAGAGCAGTGTGTTGGTAATTAGAGAGGAACAGGCTGGGAAATTGCATCTCTGTCAGCCATTACTTAAAAACCTGTCATTATCACAGGCTTCCTGGATGTGATTACTTTTTCATTACTTTTATGGCAGTCGAGCAAACCGTTCAGAGTTCAGGGTACAAAGTGGTTTACGACAGCGTGAACGAACCGAAATAGGATATAGCAATTGATGTGCCAACAACAACAACAACAAAAAATGTCTGAAGCCTGGGAATACAAGCAATAAACTGCTGGTGACAGAAATATAATCTAATAAAATCAACGGAAAAATGAATCAAGTGCTGATCAGAGTCGCCAGACTGAAATAACCATTTAAGTGCATGCAATAAAACAAGCCTGAGATCAAAACCCAAGCAATGTAATTACAGGAACTGATATTGATTGTCGTTATGCAGTTAAAGTGGTTAAAGCAAACCCTGAGGACTGTTCATCAACATAATCTCCTTAGAGTGGAGATGATGGATTTAGTTTGACGAATCAATTGGTTTGTAAAATAAATGGCTAATCCACCAGTGCAACTTCACCAGCTTCATATGCATTAATATTTTTAAGTGCTTGCTAAGACAAGCAACACTATTACTATTTATCATAGTTTGGTTTCTCAAAAGAATAAAATGAAATATATAAAAGTGATAATTAATAAATGTGTAAATACATTTTTTTTATATCACCCCACATAGGGATGGGCGATATCTTATCGTTTGCGATATACCGGTAAGCAATCGCAATATCTGTCAAAAAAATCGCAATTTGATATTTTCCCCCAAATCGCACAGCCCTAATAGCAATGCACTAAAATCTATTCAGAACACCCAGTAACTGCATAGCAACTCAGTGTCATCTGCATAGAAATGAAATTTTAGACCAAGAGATCTTAAAAGTTTACCAAGTGTGAAAATGTAGATATTAAAAAGCAAGGGGCCCAAAATTGATCCTTGAGGGACTCCAGATTTCACAACACCAACCTCTGACCTAAATCCACCCATTGTAACATACTGCTTACGGTCTGTGAGGTAGGACCTAAACCACTTTAGTACAGTATCAGAGACCCCAAAAACAGTTTCTAAACGAGTAATTAAAAGAGAATGATCTACAGTGTCAAAAGCGGCACTGAGATCAAGAAGGACCAGAATTTAAAGACAGCCATAATCTGAGGCAATTAGCAGATCATTTGTGACCTTAACCAATGCTGTTTCAACACTATGGAATTTACGGAAGCCAGACTGCAAAGGCTCAAATAGATTGTTTTCAGTTAAATGAGAAATTAACTGAGTAGCAACAACTCACACCAAAATTTTGGCAAGAAATGGGAGATTGGAAATGGGACGAAAATTGTTTAGGTTTTCATAATCAATGTTTGTCTTTTTTGGTACAGGGGTAACAGCAGCTATTTTAAAGGCTGCTGGCACAACACCAGTACACAACGAATCATTTATAATACTCAAGACAACAGGACACAAAGAACCAAAACACGATTGAAACGAACTAGTGGGTATGGGATCAAGTAAGGAAGTGGCTGCTTTCAACTGAGAAACCTCCTTTTGAAGGGAATATGAGTCAAGTGTGCAAAAATTTGAAAAAGTAATACCATTATAGAAAGGAGTATTTACAGAAGAAGAGCACAATAGGGTAGAGGTACAGACACAGTTTCGTACATTATCAATCTTAGTGCCAAAAAAATCAAGAAACTTATTACAAAGATCGGTTGAAGCAATAACAGGCGAAAGACTATTACAATTCAACAATTTGTTAATGGAATTAAACAATTGTCTCGGTTTGTTTTGATTATTGTGTATTATCTTAGAAAAATAATCAGATCTGGCAGAAACAATTCCAGCCTTGTGATGCAAGGAGGCGAGGCACAGAAATGTAGCATCTCACAACAAATTTGTTAGTCTAAAAATTTCTCGTTGTTTCTCCTTCTACTATTCCTATTAATAAATGGTGGAAAAAAAGACAAAAAATTAACTTAATCTGCATTTGTTCTGTTAGGCTTCACCAGGTTTTAAACGGATCAAAGAACCTCTGGCTCTAGAGAGCTGCCTGTTGTCCTCCTAATAAATCACTCCTCAATGGACACTTCAAACACTCCTCAGAGACTATAACGAGAGGCAATCTTGATTTCTTTCTCAACCTGCCCCCCAATTCCCAGATGACAAATCTGTGAAACCGCAACAGTCCAGACAGAGTGTCCGTGACATTAAGTAGTACCTGAATCATCCATCACGCAAAAGAAGGCAGGAATCACCACTTAATAATAACTGCTGTACTGCTGGAGAACCTACCAAGGTCACATTCAGCCACAGCTGTTAGATGAAGTGCCGGAATAAGACATGTTGTGACTTATCAGGGGAACTTGTAAAACAGACTATTTCAGTTTTTCAAACTGTAATCTGGAGAAAAAAAAACGTTTTTCCTGGCAAACTTACAGTAAACACTCATGTTGACAGTCGATGAGGCAACAGTTGCATATTTGCCCCATAGACTCCAACTGTAAATGTGTAAACATCAACATTTCATTCCTTTTTATGTACCAGGAAAGCCCACACGCTGATGTCTGACTCACCTAAGAATATAAAAGCATTCTGTATCACAGATAAAAGGCTTCAAGCTTCTGTCATAGAGAAAGACCACAGAAACCACTGCAGTAACTCACTCTTTTGACTGGATGCCGTTGGCTCTGACCGCAGGGTAGTGACTGAGCCCTCGGCGCTCCTCAACTGTGATTGGTCCTCCAAACTGGTCCGTGATGACCCCAGCATGCACCGCTGATTTACACAAAACTGATGTCTGAAATAGAAAGTAGACAGCACTCAGTCACAATAATGAAGGGACAGACAGAGAGAGGACAGATTGGCCTGTAAGACATAACATGTGTGTTTTTACTCATACACAATCTTAAGAGTTTTGTTTAGTTTTTTGGTGTCACCTTTTATGTATATTTAAAACATAAACATACATAAAACATACCTTTTATTTTGTTGATTTTTTTTTACTTGGACTGATATGGCGATTAAATTAAGCTGACATACAAGTATAAAAATCATATATAATTATATATTACATATAATTAAATATATCACATATATGTGTACAATTATACACACTGCAGGTCAAAAGATCAAAAATTATGATTTTTTTTTGTAATTGTTGTTGAAAGAAGTCTCTTATATGCACCAAGGCTGCATTTATTTAGTTAAAAAAAACAGTAATATTGTGAAATATTTGTAATATATGTTTGAAATATTATTGCAATTTAAAAATGTAAAAACACTTTTCTGTTTTAATTATTTTAAAATGTAATTTGTTCCTGTTATTAATTTATTATGTATAATAAATATAAATAAGTATACACATAAATATGAGAGCACCTGGAGTTTTGGTTTGGTGCTCACACTGTGACCCATTAAATATATTTTATAAAAAAAAACATTTTTATAT
>NW_015633173.1:686402-686912 GCF_001515625.1 Sinocyclocheilus rhinocerous | reverse complement strand
AAACACAATACTTCACAGAGAGCTTAATATTTGTGTTCTGAGACGCGGGTTCACGCGCTTCGGATGAGCGACCACACAGATCTTCTCACTTCTGGCTCTTTAATATTTAAACTGGCAAGGCTTAAATGAGTTTAGTTTAAACACAGATAGCAACGTGTGCTGTTCAGGTCTAACCTGCGCTATCAACACGTGATTACGGCATAAATGACAGTTATTCCAGCATACAGCACTCGCATTGAATAAAGAGTGACTGGTTTGTCCAAGTATAGTTGTTTTTTTCTCTCTCATTGCTCTTGTTGTAATGTATTGCGAAGCCAGAATTTGTATCCATTAACAGAAACATGCATTAGGTGAACTCTAACAAACCATATTACAGATGCATTGTCAGATTTAAGTTGAACCGCGGTCCTAGTGCATGCCGAACCGTGTGTGGAGAACGGTACGGATCGATTTTTTACCGAGAACCGTTGCACCCCTAGTGAGCATGTAAGAAATATTGCTGCTGCAAAT
>NW_015633173.1:680711-686284 GCF_001515625.1 Sinocyclocheilus rhinocerous | reverse complement strand
ATATAAACATATATATATATATATATATATAGTACTATTGGACTTTATTTAGTCTATTTAAAAAAAATAATAATTTTTTACTCAATTTTTACTTTGCATGAATTTTAAAACTTAAAAATCAGCAAGCGGGTTGCCATCAGGTAAGTATATCCGCTTCTGGGTTTAGCGCTGCCGAGTGAAGTGCATCAGTGGAAGTCACTGCTTTACGTTTTTGCTCTGAAACCGACAGCGCATAGCCTAGATTTATGCATTCAGATCTTACACAGTATTACAATCAGTTGATCTAAAACGGTGATTGTGCATTAACAGCTCATGTTGGTATGCAAACGAGCGGTATGAACTTATTTAACCAGCAATTTTTTAATTTTTAATAAAATATGCACCACTTACATGCACCCATATATATATATATATATATATATATATATATACACACACATAATTTAATGTTGTAAGCACAGTCTCAGCTACCATAAAACATCCATATGAACACTGCTAGCACAGGCATTCAATTCAGTTAGCTCTGGTATTTCATAATTACTAAGACAGACCTCCAATGAACATAAAACATGCATGGTACATAGATTAATTTAAAATTTCAGACTGAGGAGGGCTTTATAATTTCATTCTGAGGCAACAATTACAGTAATTGTAGCAGCCAGTGGAAATGCTTAACATTCCTCAGCTACCACCGCTAATGCTAGTACTTTGTCACAGAAAATGCCTTCGCATGAATTACCTTTCCAAAGGCTCTTTTACTTAACAGGCAAGGCCAGGTAACAGCCATAATGGGATTTGAACACTCTTGAAACACTTTTGAAATCACATTATCACATTATGACAATTTAAATGTGTGTTGAGCAACACTGAGCTTTGACCCTGACAGCACATGCATGTTGTCTAAATGCGGATGTTTCTTATCTGGAATATGCCATTTTTCACTTGCTCATCTGCAATATAACAAAAACTTGCTTCCTTTTTTTTTCCAGAAATGACCTAAATTAATTGTTATTTAAATTAATGATCAGTTCAACAACCAATCTTTAAAGTTATTACCACAAAACATGTTGAAATCTTTAAATACCATGTGCATAGTTCATTGCCTCATAATAAACATTAACCACACAGTTTTTACAACATTTAAATACTTAAAAGACCTTTTTACTTTAAATCTTAAAGCTGAAGATAAAATTAATTACAAAAATACTTCCGGAAGCAAGCCCACTTAAAACAGCTTGAGCAAAATGACTGACTATGGCAGAAAAACTAAATAAAAGTGTGTACAGTCTCTGGGGTGGTCCGGTGTTTTACATTGAGCCCATTAGCTACTAGCAAAATCATTACTGTGATGAGGTAACAGAAGACGTATTGTGTGTTATCAGCAGAAACAGCTGCTCTGCATTCAGACTGAGATGCTTCATTAACCTGAACATGTCTCCTCCAGTCAGGGCCATAAATACAGCCCTATCTAACAACTGCAGTCTCAACCTTTGATTTATGATGCATAAATGTTATGCTAACCCATGCAAAACACTACTGCGATGCCACAGTGCTCTGGGTGTTGCTATGTGGTTGCTAGAGTGTACTGGTTTCTTACTACCCCATGTAAAAAAAAAACATTCCAACATGGCAGTAATGTTATGGAGAAGCACATACCCTCTGCTAAATGTAAATTATTTAACATAATTACTCATAACTGCCAATTTGACAAAAAGTGTTTAAAGAATAACATTTTTGAGGAGAAATATTGGTAATTGTCACTTTGCACTTCCAGTTTTGATTAGACTACATCATATCCAGTCAGGTGGTCACATATGGTCTAGAAAAAAATTCAAATATTTAAATGTATTTGAAGCTCATTTCAATTGGAACCAAAAATTCCACATACGCATATGATCGGAACTACATGTTCGCAAAATGAACAACTTCCTGTCTGTCATGTGTTGAAGATAGTGGAAACATGTCTTAAGCACAATAGTAATAGTAATGCTTGCCTTAGCAACTTCGCAAGCACACATTTTTTCGTTTATTTGTTTGCTCTAATGCTTATTTGTTTATTAACCGACTCTACTGTATTGCTGTCATTCATATGTAGCTTCTTTATGCAAATATGAAGTCATTCTTACACAAGCTAAAAGTACAAGCTAAAAAGGGAAGGAACACGCTAGAAAGGGAAGGAATAAATAAAGAGAAAGACAAAGGTTTTTTTTGCATAATGACTATTTTAGTCCTCACTGCAGGACGGGTCACAGCATGAAGCCATGGAGCTTTCCAATTTTTAAAAACAAATCAGAGAAACTTTTTGGCGATAAACACTTACAGTACCATTCAGAATTTTGTGGTCGGTAAGATTTTAAAGTCTCTTATACTTAGCCAGGCTGCATTTATTGATGAAAAATACAGTAAGAGTTTGTAATAATTCTAACCAAATTGTAATAAAATTGTGAAATATTATTACAATTCAACATAACTGTTTTCTACTGATATATTTTAAAATGTAATTTTTAAAAATCTCTTTAATGTTATTTTTGATCAATTTCGTGTGTCTTTGCTGAATAAAAGTATTATCTTAAAAATACAAATAAAAAAATACATAAGTAACGATAGCAAAATTAGTAACCATGTACTGTGCACTATGGGATTTAGTTTCATTTATTTGCACGAAGAGGAGGGTGGCGCTATATGTGCAAATGGATTTCATTCAGTTGATTCATTCAGTCTTTCAAAGTATTGATGAACCTATGAGATTAAGGTGGCAAGATGGATGAATAAATGTGTGTTGGGTGACTGCTGAATGGTTTTGGAGGGTAGATCCACACCCTCACTGCGGTGGCATTATCTGTCTGTAATCCCAGAGTCTACTGCTCCACCCAATCTACACAAAAGCCAATGTGAAGTAATCAATTGCTCTGGTTCTTTCTAAAGCCCTCCACACTTGCATATCAAAGCAGACAGCAGCAGGGTGGAAATGCGCCCCCTTGTCCTCCATTGAGGGTTAAGACCCTGTTTTGTGAGTGTTGAGCCTGGAGCCGTGTGTCTGTTGTCTTTCTTGAAATCCTGTGATCCGTGATGGGGGTTAGGGCAACTTAAAGCAAAAAGCGTTCCTCCTACCATCACTTTAAGTCTATGGAAATGTATCATTAGTAAAATACAATACAGAGAGATAGTCACGCTCTGATAGACTGGATTTTTCCCACATCCAGAATGTGCATTTTCCAGTTGCTTTCTGTGACTTTTTACATCATTTAGTCTATTTCTTTTGTAATCATTTCCTAAACTCAATTTTGTATTTTTAACTTTTAATTACAAACGAACAGTATGTTTCTCATGTGTAGCAACTGATGTAAAAATTCTTTGCATATTATTCATCACATTTTGAATATTTTTTTGTTTTTAAAAGAAGTCTTATGCATACCAACTAGTGGTCGACCGATACTGTTTTTTTGGCAGCCGATGCCGATGCCGATATCTTGGAAAGCAGGGTGGCCGATGGCCAATATAAAGCCGATATAATTTTATTTATTTTAATTTATATTCAAGAAATTTGAAATCATTTGAAAATGGATTAAAAATAATTGTGTAAAATAAACATACTTATAGACCTACTTTAGAAGACAAAGCATTTTTCACAAATAAATAAATATTTAATAAAAATCTAATTAAAAAGGAAGTAAACACTGAAACCAACAGGGCACTCAGTATTCTGGGAAGTTTGAGAGCATTGGGAATCTTTTTTTTTTGTTTTTTTTCAAATAAAGCCAAGGTAACACTCATTTTACATACAGCACAGAGAACACGCGATCATGCAGGATACAAATGCGCACTTCACAAGATCTCAACTAGATTCGACTAAGTCTGCAAGGTTTGTGAAATTAGATGTTTATTAGACATTCAAAGATTTGTTTAAAAGATATTAATGCGTATTTACTGAATGTTGACGGCAAATGAGAAAGTATTATAATGTTTGCCTTTCTATTACTAATAATATTAAATCAATCGTTATAATACTTTTTTGTATACATTTTAATTCCTGTTTAACAGTTCTATCTCATTATTAGATAGACTTCTATCCATATTAGACAGAACTGAACGACGACAGCGAACAAGAAGGAGAATTTGAGCGGTGTGCACTCAGATGCTGCCGTTCTCAGTGCCGTCAAAATAAAAGTCCCGCATCGAACACATCGGCCAAACAAAAAAAACGTATCGGCCGATGCCGATATTTGAAAAATGCCAAATATCGGCCGATATATCAGCCTTGTCGATATATCGGTCGACCACTAATACCAACGCTGCATTTATTTGATCAAAAATACAGTAAAACAGTAATATCAGGACATATAATTTAAAATAACTGTTTTCTACTAATATATTTATAAAATGTAATTTAGTCCTGTGATGGCATAACAAGTTTCAGCATCATTATTCCAGTCTTCAGTGCCACACGATCCTCCAGAAATCATTCTAATATCCTGATTTGGTGATTGAGAAATATTTCTTATTATCTCAGTTAAAAACAATTGTGCTGCTTAATATTTAACTGTGATACATTTTTAAAATATTTTGATGAATAGAAAGTTCAAAATAAAAGCATTTACTTGAAATAAACTTTTATAAACATTATACATAACTTATGATCAAATGATTGTGTCCTTGCTGAATAAAAGTATTCATTTATTTTCAAAAAACGTACTGACCTCAAACTTTTGAACGGTACTGTACTGTAAAAGTATTAAACATGTTTTAATTACTACAAACTATTACTATAAACACAATATGTATTTTTCAGATCATAACTACTTAATATTTACATTTTTGCTTATTTTTTACATAATTGTTGGGGTCCAAAACTCTGACACCACATTTTAAAGTACAAAAGGAAGCAGCTGAAAAGTCAGATTTTGTTACCTGACACACAAAATGCTCTTGGGAATTTCGTTCTCAAATCCTGCTGATAATATAACAACTTGTAATAAAAAAAACTGCATTAAATTCGAAAACTGCAAAATAGAATTATTTTCACTCATGGTCTCAGAATTTATTTTTGCTTCTGCAGTTTCCCTTCTCACGGTGATCAATAAGGTTTACTCTACTTTTGGTTTTTAAGATGTTCAGCTACACTCATGAAACAAACATCTGATTTAAAGGGGTCATATGATGCTGCTAAAAAGATCATTATTTTGTGTATTTGGTGTAATGAAATGTGTTTATGCGGTTTAAAGTTAAAAAAACACATTATTTTCCACATACTGTACATTATTGTTTCTCCTCTATGCCCCGCCTTTTTGAAACGCGTCGATTTTTACAAAGCTCATCGGTCTGAAAAAGCGAGGTGTGCTCTGATTGGCCAGCTATCCAATGCGTTGTGATTGGCCGAATACCTCAAGCGTGAGACGGAAATGTTACGCACCTCACCATACTGTTGATGCCGTGTCCCGGACGAAGCGACGAGACAAAAACGAGAATAAAAGTTACGCCTTCTTTCTTTGCGTGAACATTTGGGCGGCGTTATGCAAATCTTCCCAGATAGGGACGTAGGTATGTGGGGGCGTGTTAGAACGAGCCGTTTTAGG
>NW_015633173.1:656098-678391 GCF_001515625.1 Sinocyclocheilus rhinocerous | reverse complement strand
TCTTCACGACATGGCGGCAGCAACAATACTACAACAAGAATAAAAGTTACGCTTTCTTTCTTTGCGTGAACATTTGGGCGGTGTTATGCAAATCTTCCCACATAGTGAGGTAGATATGTGGGGGCGTGTTCGAACGAGCCGTTTTAGGTAGGTGTGGCTAACTCTTAACTTTTATAAAGAATATCTCTTTGGATTTGAGACTTTAGTCTTTGCAACTTTACAGATCTTCTTTATGCACCAAGAGCTTGTAACACTCTAAAGAGAAAGGAAAAAATGAAATCGCATCATATGACCCCTTTAAATGAAAATAACCTTTTAATTACCCTCACAAAATCAATGCTGTGACACGCATAAAGCTCGGCCAGCTTAGCTTTCACAAACAGGAAGAGATTTTACCATAATGCTAAGCCTTCAGAAAGGCCCTTAACTTGAGTTATAGCTCAAAGCCCAAGCACATGATTCTCTCCACATCAAACTATCCATTGCTGCTCGGCCAATCCCTCGTGTAGCCCAAAGCTCCGACCCCGATTCACTGGAGAGGTATGCACAATTACATAAACTCCTTTCATTCAGAGTTCACTGCCCACTAAGTGACCAGGGAGAACAATGGAGGCAGCACAAATGATCTGTCACCGCGTATCCTCAGGGCGTCCACATACACACACACACAAGCCCTGTCACAACAAATGGCTGTCAGACAATGGGACGAGCCATTAGTGCATTCCACCCCCGACCGCTGGCCTGCTTAACATTCCCCGTGAAGGCCCTAGAGGCCTGAGCACCTGTGGGAAAATCTGCTTAGAGAAGCTGCTTTTCCTGGCCGAGCCGCTGCATCTGAAACCTCTTCGGGAAGCACCCCGCCGAGCAGCTGCTTGGCTGTACGTCGTCCTTGTAAATAAACTTGCCTAACATTCTCCCGCGGACGCGGAATGAGCCGTGGCATGCCAGCCACACCTGAGGAAAACAATGAGACGCTACTCACATGTCTGTAGCCCAGGGAAATGTCCCCAGACACGTCTCCCATCACCGCTGCACATCCGGCCGGACAGTACTTCCTACACGGGACGAGAACAAAGAGAAAGATCTGCTTACAGCACGTCAGTTAATTATAGCCGACGGCTATAATTATGAGATTCCATATATAGTGAGATTCCAAAATTATTAGCATCAATGGAATGAGACATAGTCTGGAAAACTGTGACTATTACCTAGAGTTACTTTTTTTTTATTATGTAATGTCTTGTAGCATGGATATATTTCAATTGAATAGCTGTAGAGAGGTCTGGGCAATACATATTGAATATTCTCAATATATCCACTATATTTATGTATTTATTCATGTATATTTGTGCTTTTGTGATGATTTAAATGCAATTTTACTTTTATTTACCTAAAGAGTGGTTTCACATTCCTCATTCCAATTATAAAAAATATTCTAAAATTAAATTCTGATTTATAATCATCAAATTTATAATAATATTAGTAATAATAATAATAATAATTGGGTCAAAGATGAGACGTCCCATTTTGGTGTTTGCAATTAAATTTACAAAACTGATTTTATATACATAGAAAGCATATTAAATGCAAATAAATTGTGTACTTTAATGCTTAAATAAAATAAATTAAATAAAATGTCAAAATATAGGTGAAATAATGTTCCATCGTCATTCAGCGTAACAGATATATTAATGTTAAAATGAAACAACATACTTCATACTTTTTCTAGATCTAAAAATGTTTTGTCTTTGACCCATATACACATTTTTATAAGGCTGAAAAAATATGAAGCTTTATCAGCCAGCTTGTGTAAGTGTAACATTTTCCAGGCTTCTCTATCCTGAAGACATACTCTCACCTGTACTTTGACACCGGGAAATGACTGCCTCTGTCCAAGCATGTCAGCAGCTCTGAGGAGGAAAGCAGAGGAGGCCACACAATGAGGGTAAAAATGGAGCAGATCAGAAGTGTCTCCACAAAGGAAACAGGCCCCCAACTCAACAACAAAAACAAGAACAACAGGACATGAGCATCACAACAGGATGAAGACCCACTTCGTGCACTTCCACGTATAGGATTGAAGCATTTACTTAGACATAAACCTCACTCACTCACATGACAAAGTCACAGACAATTACCATATATATATATATATATATATATAAATACATTAGCATTAATAATAACAATAGTTACAATAATTTACAGCGAGAATAAAAGTTACTCCTTCTTTCTTTGCGTGAACATTTGGGCGGTGTTATGCAAATCTTCCCACATAGTGTGGTAGATATGTGGGGGCGTGTTCGAACGAGCCGTTTTAGGTAGGTGTGGCTAACTCTTAACTTTTATAAAGAATATCTCTTTGGATTTGAGACTTTAGTCTTTGCAACTTTACAGATCTTCTTTATGCACCAAGAGCTTGTAACACTCTAAAGAGAAAGGAAAAAATGAAATCGCATCATATGACCCCTTTAAATGAAAATAACCTTTTAATTACCCTCACAAAATCAATGCTGTGACACGCATAAAGCTCGGCCAGCTTAGCTTTCACAAACAGGAAGAGATTTTACCATAATGCTAAGCCTTCAGAAAGGCCCTTAACTTGAGTTATAGCTCAAAGCCCAAGCACATGATTCTCTCCACATCAAACTATCCATTGCTGCTCGGTCAATCCTTTGCATAACCCAAATCTCCGACCTCGATTCGCTGGAGAGGTATGTACAATTACATAAACGCCTTTCATTCAGAGTTCACTGCCCACTAAGTGACCAGGGAGAACAATGGAGGCAGCACAAATGATCTGTCACCGCGTATCCTCAGGGCGTCCACATACCATCGGCATTAGGCCTATTTCTGAAAGAAATAATAAAATGCGACTTGTATTCGATCGTTTTTTTATATAGCCTACATGTAGCGTATTTTAACCATGCAGCAAACCTTTTTAAATATTTTGATAAATTACTGAAAAAAAATTAATAAATGACTTTTTAAACCGTTTAAATGATTGTATTAATCGGTCAAAAATTCTTACGACAAATGGCTGTCAGACAATGGGACGAGCCATTAGTGCATTCCACCCCCGACCGCTGGCCTGCTTAACATTCCCCGTGAAGGCCCTAGATCGGTCAAAAATTCTTACGGTCGGTTAACGGTTAAAATGAACATCCTTAGAAGCTACATATGTACAATGTTGTGTTAAGATGATTCACACTTTTCATTTTAAAGTAAGGGTACCTTTGTGGTTTTCTGTGGAGTATGAAAGCAGGAATCCTCTTCCAGAGATGTGCTGGCTGCTACGAAAGCGGACGGTCAGTTCGCTGGAGTCCGTGTGAATCGGTGCAGGCTTGGGCATCAGACCACCACAGTACTCCCAGGAAACTAGATGAAATGCAAGTGAATTTATTAAACTTTATGAAAATTTAACCCTAGATAAGGAATTAGATTCATATTGATTATTAGTAATATGAATGAAAATGAACATCCACCAAAACTGGGTTCAAAATTAACACCTGCCAAGTGCCAAATAAAAATATAAATAAAAGTATAAATAAATGGTTTAGAAGCCATTTATGAAACCAAAAAGGCAGAAATAGTGTGTTTCTGGAAAGTTTAAGACTTGTCTGCTGACTGAAGGATAACACCCCGAACACTGATGAGATTTTGATAAGCTCTGATGATTATCATGACAATTTAATCTGTAAAACATTATGACCGAACGGACCAAAGGGTCAACACACCGAGAGGTGTGAATGACAAAACTGTCAAACTCTGCACCAACACAAAGCTTTAGTCATCCAACGTCTCTCAACTGCTGTTTAAGAATCACTCAGAGAGGAATTCCAGCCATCCTGCTGCAGGACGCTTTGATCAGTGGATGCGGCTGAGGCTCGACTCAGACACCATAACAGTGTTTGTGGTTAAAGGGTTGGCTGGGGAGGAACCAGATATAGTGTGGGAAGATTCAGGTCTATCCACAGCAACAATTCTGGCTTCAATACAAACACCCAAAGCTCTGTTCTAACAAAACAACTTTTCAATCCATGCAAGAAAAGTATTCCTCCAATGTTAAAGATCCAAGGATCTACACAAAGGAGGGCAGTTCGTCTTTTCTGACCAGGATGACCAAGAAAGACCTCTGGTTCAGGGCTGAAAGATTATAGCCTAATAAGTCAGAACAGCCCATTCACCTCGAGTGAAGTGCTGCTATATCCTTTTCCTTCACCATCCATCATTCACAAAGCAGTAGGTGGGTACATTCATCACACAGAGATTCAGATGTAACCTGCAGTTCTTTTGGGATTTTGGAGAGAACGGGGACGCTCTAGATCAATTTCTCGTAGGGCTGGGCGATTTTTCCGATTAATTTGAATTTAATGTTTTGCCGCGATTTAATTTTTTTGAAATCGAGAAATCGCGATTTTGAATAGAAATATTGCCAAACGTTAAAATTAGACACTTTGACAATATGCCAATGATAACAATAAAGAGAAAACGATCCAACCGCATGTCGGCGCACGTGATTAACCGCTCACGTGTGACGCGCTCATATTACACAGAATGCGCTTTTGTGTTGACAAAGATGCGACGCAGGCAGTGGTCCATGATGTCATATACTAATAAAAATGGGTATTTGTTAAAAATTTATATCTTTATGTTGTTCCTCTGACAAGATATTATTACAGCATACCATAGCTTTACTGGTGTATAAATACCTCTACTTCAAATGTTTATCTAAACATAAAAATTGTCATATGGTGTGACTGTCCGGACTATGTGTGACCTTAATAATATAACCATATATCTCAGCAAAGTATAAATAATTGATAGATTTACAGTTTAAGTAACAGAATTAGACATTTTTAATGGACACAGAAAGTGTTGATGTCTGTGCGTGATTTTAAAGCAAGTTCTGGCTAAATACATTTTGTCCGTAAAATGGGCGTCATATGGTGTGACATTACAATCTGTATTTTGAACGGGCAATAATTTGGACATCATGCTTTTTTATTTTGAATGGCGAAGACGTGCTCACCCACAGACATTCACAGGTTCATTTTGAAGTATTAACAAAACAACAAAGCTAATTCTCTTCACGGAACTTATGTAATTACCCATTATACATTGTGATATAGCCTGGTTCCTTGGTCCGTAAGATCGGATTGCTTTCTCACTACAACCTAACCGCTCCAGAGTTCGTTTTCAATCGAGCCGAGAACACCTCGTTCAGGCGATCTCGGACCGATTGTTTTGGCGTGGATCAGAGCGCGATTGCCGTGTTCACATATGCCCAAACGAACCGAGCTAAGGGGGGAAACGCGCCAGGTTCCGAAACAACGGGCCAGGTGTAAAAGCACCCTTAGAATGTTGGAATGGATCAAACAAAAACCAGACACATTAAAGAGCAGCAAAACGGCATTTATTGTTGCATTTCTAGACTTTGTTTCATACCAAAAGTAACCTGCTCTGTCTTGTCTGTCAGTGCGTTGTCAGTTTCCTCTTTGCTCTGCGATGTATTTTTCACTGCGTGAGCACATGATGTGTAGCGTGAGAGCGCCATGGCTTGTCGGACGTAGTAACAGTAACGAAAGGGGATGAGTCTTTGCGAAGGGTCAATCAAAAAAAGAATACACTTTATGCCAATATAGTGCAAAAACAGCAAGCTCATTCGAAAAGAAAAATAGCAGAAATGGTTGATAACAAGTGACAATATCCTTTAGGAAACAGAATTGGCAACATTTCACCATAAACTCTGAAACATCCTCTGACACACTGATTTCTGTGGTTTCCTCCTGCTTTACAGTAAACTTATCAATGTGTGACTGGTGCCGACTCATGACAGCATTCTGATTTACAGCGCTTTACTCAGGTTTACTCACAGTAATGTGATCTAGAGGAGTTTAAACTGACTAAAGAGCATATGATCAACTATATCACAATACGACTGCACAAGTACAACCAGACTCAAATTAGATTTCTAAATACAGCAGTCTTTCCTACAGTCTTTCCGGTTCAGCCCCACACAGCAACAATTGGCTCAACCAATGGTATCAGTTTGGGGCAGGACTGTATCTGTTTTTCCAACCAACGGAGGTTTGGGAAACCTGTTTGAAAATAATCATTAGGTTTGGTGCCACACTTCAATTTTAAATTAAAATGCAGCTGTCAAAATGTCCTTTACTCTAATATTCCTGAGCAGCAAGACAGTTCATCTTCTTGAGAAATGCACTAAAGCTTCAAGAAAACCACTAAGACAAAAACAACTTATTCCACCACATTTTTTTCATTAATCAAACAAGAAAGCCCTGATACACTGACAAAAGATGAAGACATCAAAACAAGAAGCTGTACCACCATTCGCCACTGAGAACATCTGGTTTTCATATATTGTTTGACCCCAATGGAGGATCTAGTGACCACTAGGGAATAACTAGATAATGGCTGAGAAAACAACATTATGTAAGCACCATGTACAACACATGAATGATTCAAACAGCTCACCCATTTCTGCCCCATACGATCCTTTCAGAACCTTCAAATAGTCAGTCTCACAGTCCTTCTTCTCCATGTTCAGGTCTCCAAACTTGAGGACAATAGTGTGGCCAATGGGTACGCGGATTCGCCATTCACACCAGGAGTTGTTGGGGTAAGTTCCTGGGTAGTTCTTGGAGGACAGGACACCACTCTCTTGGCCAAGGACATAATGACCACAGCCATCATCTGTAAAAGAAAAACGAGAGTTTGTTGTAATAAAGAATGCTGAATTCAGACCC
The DNA here is from genome assembly GCF_001515625.1 of Sinocyclocheilus rhinocerous. Taxonomy (NCBI): domain Eukaryota; kingdom Metazoa; phylum Chordata; class Actinopteri; order Cypriniformes; family Cyprinidae; genus Sinocyclocheilus; species Sinocyclocheilus rhinocerous. The sequence goes on along the minus strand of NW_015633173.1, from coordinate 671,621 downwards.
AGGAGGAACAAGACTAACACTCAATATTTAGTATGCAAAGTGTATTTTTTCATGCTCAAATTAGAGACAATCATTGACTGTGTTTACATGTACAACAGATCAGTATTTAAAAAAAAAAACATTACAATTCAAAAGTTTGAGGTCAGAAAGATTTGTATATTAAGAAATCACTTATAGCAAGGATGCATTAAATTGATCAAAAGTGACAGTAAAGACATTTACAGAACAATTCATTTCAATTAAATGCTGTTTGTCAGAACTTTCCATTCATCAAAGGATCTTGAAAATGATGCATCATGGTTTCCACAAAAATACTATGCAGCACAACTGTTTTCAACATTGATAATAATAAGAAATGTTTCTTGAGCAGCAAATCAGCATTAGGGGCTTTGACAATATCAAGACGATTATTATTATTATTATCAGGCTAGTATTATTATCTAATTAATATTAGGGCTTATTTGTTTGATCATGTTTCTTTTTACTGATTTTTACAATGTTGCGCATTATAACCATTCACATACAATTCTGTTGAGTTTAAGAATGCAATAGCCAATCAGAGGCGTTCAGATGAGTCATCGCTGAAACAGCAGAGTTTTGTTGTTCAGTGTGCGCGCTGCTGACTTAAAAGGCTTCGCTTAAAAGACTTAGGCTATTTCAAAAACATAAAAATTTCACTCACCCAAACTGAAAGTCAAAGAAATCACCTTAAATTAAAGCTTTTAAAGCTCATTCCTTAATTTTAAAAGACAACATAATATTGATTCAAGCCCCAGACTCATTAAACTCTTGTAGATACCAAAACAGCAATCCAATCTATTATGTAACAGCAAGACTCCAAATGCACAAGAATGACTGATTCTGTTGCAACAAAAGATTACATGAAACCAAACAAGCCAATGCACGCCAATGCAATGCAATGCAACCTAATGTAAACCAAATAATATTATATTAGCCAGCAGAAAGTTTAATTTACAGAGTGGTTCAACATGTACATGCCCCTAAGACAAGTCAAAACACCAGAAGAAGCCTCTACTTAGATCGAAGTATAAGTTTTGTAATTAAAAGTTGATACAGCACCCTTATTAGAGAAATACATTGTTCCTCACATATGCTCACTGATCAGTGACAAAGGTGGTGTTAGAAACCGTCAGCTGCCAGACACAAGTCTTATGGATGATCCCAGGGCGAAGAGCTCCCACGCTGAGTATTTGAGCATTTGTGCAAGTACTGTCAAGAATGTTACTGTTCACTGATATGTTAAGGCTCCGTTATGCCACTGTCTCCCACAGTAAAGGCACTCACACCTGTGATGGCACCATCAACTCCTTTCCTTCCAGACAGCTGAGTCTCCAGCAGCCACGCAGGAACTTGGCGTTGATGTATGCGCATAACAGACTCTGAGACCCCAGAGTTTCGTGACATCGACGGCATTCTTAAATGACACTAGGAATGAAACGGGACGAATGCTATAAATAGCTCCGGTGTGTTTCTAAGGGAACATTCACCCGCACTAACCAGAAGTGCTTTCTTTGACCTTAGCTAGTATTACGTCAGTGCTAAATACTGGCGGACACACAGTGGCCTTTGTGGTGGCGTCTGAACTCCATCCAGATGTAGGGTTGGGTCGGTGCAAGAAAACTAATGGACGGAAACCTTAGGGCAGGTGGTGGAGGAATGACATCACATGTTAATCATGGCCATGCAAACAAATTAAAATCTACAACTGCACATTTAAGGCAAGACAGCCCAAGTGAACAGGGTAAAAAAACATTTTTGTATTACAAGCTTTCTGAAATGTTATGTTTGAGACTATATTAATTAAATATGCACTAATTTTCATATATTTACAGAAAAGAAATCTGAACACTGGATAAAGCCAGGTTCAAAATTTGTTTCATTTTGTTGACATATTAGAGGCAATGGTTTTTACTGAGGCGATATATATCTTTTTATATCTCAGAATCAGAAAATACTGTCATAAGCCAGAAAAATATAAACTTTCACCACGTTTTTAGTTATAAAATGTTAAAAATGAACAAACTGCTCTGTAAAAACCTTCAGAATATATAAAAATATAAAAATTCTGTCTCAGTGCATGAGAAAAGAGCCCTTAAATATATGTACAGTAATTGGAATATACACAAGCAATCAGATAAAGCTCAATAAAATACTTAAGTGTATTTTGGATGTTTTCTTTAAACTAGTTTGAAACAACCCGTCATGAAAAGCCAAATCTCAAAATTGACCAATTCATGAAAAACAATGTTTTAGCCTGTAGTGTCTTGCCTTGAAGAATATTCAAGATTATTTATTAAAAAGGAGTCAACAATAACATTTATTTAAAATGACCAAAAGCGGTTTTAGCTCTTTTTTCCATTCATTCCAACAGAGAAGAACACAACAGAGCTTCAAAACCTGCTCTTTCAGCATGTTAAGGAACACCTGGCCATCGTCTGCCCCAGGGTGGAAGACAAATATTCACAACAGAGAGAGTTCTGCATGTACAGACAATTCGACTGTCTCCTAACATGCACCAAATAAGGGTTCACACACTAGTTGAGGATATTCTATTTAGCCTGTGATTTTGCAGCAATGCCGTAGAACAACTCCAAAGAAACTTTCAGTGAACAGTTCTTAAAAGAACCATTTTTTTTCTTATGTGAAGAGCATTTTATTAATCTAAACACCTTTTTCACTATAAAGAACCTTTTGTGCAATGGAAAGCTTCCATTGATGTTAAACGCTCTTCATGGAACCATTGACGCCAATAAAGAACATTTATATTTAAGAGTGTACAATCAAAAACATGATGCTTGGCAAGAATACTGCCAGTATTTATGTTAAAGCAATAGTTCTAGGATAACTTACTATAATACAAAAATAAATAACACGTCAAGGGGAGTGATACCATACAGTAAAGAAGTACTCTCTTATCCATCCAATTAGACCTTGTGGGTACTAGAGTTTTCAAGAGTAAAACAAAATTCAAAAAGGTAACAAAAGTGGACTGCTTTAGTGAGTGAACTAAATCATTAAGCATTCCTGCAGCTTAAACAGTAGAGCAATGCCAATGTCATGGGTTTGATTCCAATAAGATTTATACCTTTAAAAGGATAGTTCACAAAAAAAAAAAAAAAACATCTCTCAGTTTGCTCACCGTCATGTCGTTTCAAACTCTTAAGAATTTAATTCATCTTAGAAACAAAGATATTTTTAATGAAACCTGAGAGGTTTCTGTCCCTCCACTTAAAGTCAAGGTAACCAAACTTTAAAAGATTCAATAAGGTTATAAATCTGTTCATCACATTAAGGAATTGTATCTCTTCACAAAACTCGAATCAAAGCGCTCAATTCATGTGGACTCATTTTATGACGCTATTATAACCTTTTCCAGATCTTTTAAGTTTTTGCAACCTTGTCTTTCAATGGAGGTACAAATTCTATGAAACCTCTCAGGTTTCATTAAACATCTGTGTTTCGAAGATGAACCAAAGTCTTATGGGTTCGGAACGTCATATGGATAAGTAAATCATAACTTTATTTTGGGGTGAACTAACCCTTTAAATGAGAGCTTCTGCAAATGCATGAAGATAAATCAACCAATTCATTGGAAAGATCAGACTCAGAGTGATTCATTCCCAAATCAGACATACATGCTTCTCTCATGAAACTGCCACGGAGAGCTAGTGCAGATGTCAAGGTGTTCAGTGACAAATTATTTATATTTCGGTCTGTTTAGGTAATATATGGTTTAAAAAACATGGAATATAGTGCACGAGTCATATGGATACTTTTATATGTTGCTTCAAAGCTTGAAAACCTCAATCAACCAGTAAAACTCTTCAAAATTTCTCTATTTGTGAACCACGAAAGAAAGTAATAACGGTTCCGAGAGTAAATACCAGCATTTTCACTTTTGGCTGTACTATTCCTTTAACAATGAAAGGTTTCTCCAGTTGTTTTGTCTCAATGTGTGCACAGTAAGCTACTTTGGATAAGGTCATATGCAGAATAATAACAAATATCCCAGCAGTAAAAAAAAAAAAAGACCTCAGTGCAGCAATGAAAGTTATGGGTTTCCAGATGCTGCTTTGACCATCCAGGCACTCTGACTGCAATCCAGTTCCATTGTGAGAGTGATTTGAGGGAAAGTTGTCCTCATGGACAGACTGCGCCAGCATGTTGTGTCAACTGCTGCTACAACACAGTCAGCACATGTTCTAATGACACCAAATATCTTACCTACTACGTATAAGGATATCAACTTTTTAGGTATTAAATCTCCAGGTTTACGAGTTGGAAGCAATTCTACAGTTTCATGGAGAAACATGCAACACGACACTGTTCCTGAACACAAATTCTAAGACAGCATGTACGCGAAACAAACATATGTCCCGGTTTAAACTGTAATCCAAGACTATTTCTAAAATGATAAATCAAACTCACAGAGCTCAAGAGTTTACAGGATCAATCTGGAGCTCGTGTAACAAAGTTTGAAACATTATATCTCCTCAGAACAAGCTGTGCGTTTACTTGTAATGATATAAAAGCACAAATGCACGCTACATGCAAACAACTACACAAAGTCCTCCACCAGTAACCTCTGACGCCTCAGCAAACTGCCCCTTTTGTTTCCGATCATCTGCCGTGTTTTTGTTCACTTACCCGGTTTTTCGGCGAGCACGAGCGGGTGAATTGAATAGAAGAGAATCAGTCCATGCAGTAATGTGTTTCCAGACATCTCCACTTAAAACCGCTGCGAGTGAGAGTAAAACGCGAGGGAGCATTGGAGAAGCGTCACGGGAGCATGTTTACCGGGAGAAACTCGTGTACGTGTGTCCGCGCGGATCCCCAAACGCTTTGAATGAACTCTTCTTCCGTGTTTCTCCCACAGGCGGCACCAAGCGGTTACTAGACCAGTCTTACGGGTCTGTCTTGTGTCAGGCGGTTAGTAGCCTATAGTAGCCTAGTATAGATACGGAGTATGGTATGGATACAAAGTGATACTTAAAGGAGATATATAAGCGATACATAAACGGCATTTCTCCAACTTCAGGCACTTTTATGTCTCAAGACAGAAAAGAAAAATATTTTAATTACACTATTAGATTTCAACGTTTTATTTTTGTTATAACCTACGTCACATTTTCCCCTATGTTGGTATGTTATAATTTATGTTTTTTGTGTGTGCTATTTTTCAAATGTTTTAACCTTGTCCCCCAGACCCAGAATTTTAATCGTAAAAAACGAAATTTGTAACAAATTTTACATTTTAAAAAATCAATTAAACTATAAGAAATATATATATATATGTGTGTGTGTTTTTTTTTTATTAAACACTTGCTTACGGAATACAAAAGTGAAAAAACATATGCCAAGGAAAAGAGCCAGGGGTTCAAGGATGGCAAAACAATACATAGCAATTAAAATTCAGAAGAAAGAGAGAAATAATAACAATAATAATAATAATAATAATAATAAAATAACAACAACAACAAAAAACGATTACATAAAAAAAAATTTAAACAGATCACATAGCAATAAACAAAACAATCTTTCCTACAAAACATAAAAATTATACAAAAATACCAAAAAGTGAGCATACACTCAAAGTTTTAGCTGCCTTTTTGTTACAGGAAGTAGACAAGGATTTAATATAGATCTTGATATTTTCTTGAAAGTGAGAAAAATGGGGGAACTATAAGAAATATTACATAACGTATTTATAAGTTTTGACGTCGTTTCCACCACAACCAACAATTCAAATATTAGTGTACTTGTACTAAGAAAGTGTGCATAGGCTACTTGAGATGAGGTGACATAGCCTATGTTATGGAGAAAACAAAGAAAAATCAAGGTAAATAATATATTTTTTATTGTGTGTCGCCTCCAAATCGAACTTTAATTTTGTCAGATAAAGCAAATTATGTCAAATAAGTGTGAAAATGTGATTTAATTGTGTGTATTTAGAATAGGGGAGCGCGGGGCACAAAGTAACGCGGGGTTAGTTGTAAGTTAACACACATGGTTTGAATATTTCCACACATGCCAGCATAACCAAATTAACAGTATTTATTAGTTACCATATCAACATTATATAGAAAAAAAAGTGTGCCAAAATTCAAAAATCTTTTGAAGATATCAATGAACATTTATTTTACCATAGTAAAATTAAAATTCTGGCTTAAGTACATTTTTCGTCTCTGTTTTTATTAATAATTTTAAATGAGACAAATCTGCTATTATTTTAATCTCCAATCTGTTATTTATCAGTTTAGATAGTTTTTTTAATGCTTCGCTAACTAGCAGAAGACAGCAACTGATTTAAACTCCAGTTGCGCAGACGGGGCAAAGAAAAACGTATACACTGTAATCATGAAACAAAGCGACATATTTGTACTAGACAAGTGTAAAATTACTGTGGATAAAAAAAATTATATTCTGAACCCCATGTGGATTTACACAAACTGAGAAAGTCAAAAAGTATTACTTTGTTTACATAACATAACATTTTAGCTATGAAATTAGCCTTAGCCAGACAAAACGGACATTTTATTTAGAAAATGTTAAAATGTCATTTGCAACAAGGAATGCTTAAGATATGGTGGATTGAAATATGGTTCATGACTTGGTTCAGTAACAGTTTTCCTGTGGTGGGTGTATACATTTTTAGACATTGTTAGAGGGCAAAGAAACGAGAGAGAGAGTCTGAAAAGCACGTTTTAGGAAAACTTCTAAACAGTCATCTGAATAAAAGCGTTATATGCTGTAATGCCAGGCAGTGACCGGTGGATTTCCAGTAACATATGTGACCCTGGACCACAAAACCAGTCATAAGTGTCAATTTAAAAATTGAGATGAAGCTGAATAAATAAGCTTTCCATTGATGTATGGTTTGTTAGGATAGGACAATATTTGGCCGGGATACAAAAATCTAAATATTTAGAAAATCGCCTTTAAAGTTGTCCAAATGAAGTCCTTAGCAATGCATATTTCTAGTCAAAAATTAAGTTTTAATATATTTACGGTAGGACATTTACAAAATATCTTCATGGAACATGATCTTTACTTAATATCTTAATGATTTTTGGCATAAAAGAAAAATCGATAATTTTGACCCATACAATGTATTTTTGGCTATTGCTACAAATATACCCCAGCGACTTAAGACTGGTTTTGTGCTCCAGGGTCACATATGGCCATTGATAGACTCCACAGCATATGACACATCATCTGTGCCAGGAGAGCACAGGCCTGTCTTTAACATCCTGGGCCATTAAGTTTTATTACTGTCATTATGAAAAACCCTGCAGACCGTCACTGTGCAAAGATCAGACGAATGATAATGTAGGTAAAAGGCTGATTTTTGCATGTTTTTGCTTTTGCATTTGATATAGCACAGCAAGTGCTATTGTAAATATACAAGCATATGTGTAAAATGTGTGTGTGTGTGTGTGTGTGTGTCGCCTTATACTTTTATTTAAAAAAAAATATAAATCCTTTTTATTTCTGCAGCCTTTGGACTCTTTCTTTGGACGCTCTCTGCTGGAGAGATATCAGTCTACAGGTCAGTACAATTATTTCATTTCATTTTGCAATTACGTTTTATTTTCAATCCAATAAATAAATAAATGCAGCATTATCTTCTCATTACCAGATTATATGTGTATGTATATACAGTATAATAAGGATCATCCTTTAATAAAAAATGGTCTTGTGAATTCAATTATAACCTACTGTATGCGTACAGTTTGTGATGTGTTAATAACAAAGAGTCACTGCTCCCAATGCTGCAGTAATCATGGCATGAGAATAACTAGTTTTACTAAAAATGTTTATTGGTTATGATGGAAGTGAGAATCTTAATTTTCTTGAAATTCTGTGCCAGTTAAAAAAAAAAAAAACCTGTATAGCACTTAAACAAATCATAATTTGATCTTTAAAATGACCAGAAATGCTGTTTTTTAATTGCTTTCCCGGTATGCTACAATACTGATCACTACATATGTATATTTTGCCACCCAGTGAAATCTAGTATTAAACGCTAGATGGTGCTGTTGGATATATTTATTTGACAACTAACCAATTCTGAAATCTTTTAATGGAGTTTAAAGCAGTTAAGAGTATTATATAATTGAAAGTAATTGTAAACAGTGCAACAGTGATGTTTGACTGTCTGTTGTAGTAATTAAAACATATATAATTATGCCAAATCTGATTTAGCCTACAGATGAATGCAGGTACTATGTACCTGAGATGTTGGACAGAAAATTGTACAATGAGAGGATTATGTGCAATAAAAATTTGAGTACTAATGGCTCAGATCATTTTGGCACCTTTATGGTCATAAGCACAAGTGCAGCTCATAACTGAATCATCTCAGACAGATGGTTTGAATGAAGAGCTGTAATGTAATACAGAGACTGTACAGCATTGTCTCATTCACACTTGGGTTACTACACCTGTCTGAACAGGGCAGAAACATCTTACTGTCAATAATTAAAATGGTTACTCTAAAATGTTACTGAAATGTATTAAAGATCTTTTTCTTTCTTTCTTTCTTTCTTTCTTAAAGGTCCCCTGAAATGCTTAGAAACACGCAGTGTTACTCTATGTGTTGACGTCATTTTAACTGAAACAGGAAGACAGGGCGGGACATATCAAGCAGCCCCGCCCCTTTTTAAAATAGCCAATAGCGTTCGTTTATATCACAGCTTGGGCTAGAGCCGTTCAGAGCCGTTGAGCTCCGTAAAGCCCCATTTGACAGGGTATGCCAGCCACAATCTCATCCATATTGCTATAAAATATAGCATTCTGTGTAGAATTCAAATAGCTCCGATACATTTTGTGGTCTGCGCCGATTCGCGCATGTGATCTCGTGTCTATCGTGTCTCTGGACCGGAGCAGAGTGTGTGTGCGCACGTCACTGTTTTGGAGCACACTGCCTTATAGATAACCTTAAGACTAACATATTGATGCTAACACCCAAACAACTTTAATTTTGATTTCATGGGTACTTTAAGCACAATGGAGAAGCTAGAAGAAAATAAGTTAATTTACTATCAACAAAAATTTAGTAAAGTAAATCGTCTGGAAACTAACTATTAATTATTATATAATGTAATATAATAAAATATAATAATATATAAGTACTTATTAATTGATAAAATAAGCTAAACATTTTTATTTATTGTGCATCATCTCCAAATCGAGCCTTAATTTTGTCAAACAATGCAAATTTTTTCAAGTAAGTGTTAAAAAATGCAAATATTATTTAATTGTGTGTATTTAGGATACATATAATGAGAGCTATGATAGTAAGACAAAATGGGCATTTATTAAAAAATGTTTAATATATCATTTACAGAATGAATGATAAATTAAGGTGGTTGATTGAGATTGAGATATGGCTCATGACTTTGACAAAAATGACCACAATGACAGCGTTCTTTATAATAATATAATATAATATAATATAATATTAAATAACCAGATATTAATGCAAGATTGATACAGGTTCTGTAGTGATCCAGCTTTAAAAAAACATGCATTTATGGCCAATGTAATTAAAATATGAATGTCAACATATATTTATTGATACTTAAGAAGTTTAGCCCAGTAGATAGCTTTGTTCAACATTTCCTTTTAAATGTACAGATTAAATAATAATGCACCTTTAATGATGTATGAAAAAAGGACTTCATAACAGAGGCTTTCTGTTTGCCTGCTAACACACTCTGCAAGTAACACACTGTGCCAGTAACACCAAACCCGTATATTTCGGTATACACTCCTGCAGAGCTCAACGGCTCAATCAATATCTGACTTCTTACATTTCTTTCATTTCTGCAGAGAAATCATACGGGACCTCCTCTGGAGAATGACATCATGAAAAAATGCTGTAGATTTATTTATCAATGACAACAAATCATAACAAAAATACCACGGCACCCCGAGGGTCTCCGTAAAGCCACAGGTTAGTGTTTCATCTCACATACTACATCAAAGATGACATCTTTACTTAACTTTGCGTGAGCTTTTTACTTATTGGCACCACATTTCTCACATACTGTACATTTCAGTTAACACAATCAGCTACCTTTAGATGAATTTTACTGTGACGGATACCTTACTGTATAGAAATTGAATGCATTTTATAAGTAACAATGCAAGACTTAGACTTATCAAGTCAGAACAGAGACAGGAAAGTAAAAAGTGAAGGAAACTGGATGCGTTTATTTGCCACTGGAGTATTTGAAATGCATTTTTCCTTTAATTAATAAAGGATTGCTGAAATACCTGAGAGATTTCATCTCTAGATAACAAAGAAAGAATGGTGAGAGACCTTGGTAGCCCCTTTTTACATGAAGGATAGGCTATTGACTATTGACTATTGACTACTGATGTCGGGCTTTTCTGCTTTTGAGAACATGCTGCCGTATTGTGATTCAGTTTATAGGAGCGTGGAGTGATGTTAAGTGTTTGACGACGTGCCAAAAAACACTCCTCCTTTTTTGTAAAAGAGCAATTTAGAAGAATCAGGCAAATTTTACTGTAGAAAGGCAAGGTTATATTTCCTTATTCAACAGAAATGTTTTTTTTTTTTGTCTATGAAGTTCATTCAAGTCATTTAGAGATGTTTTTTTTTTAAATGCACTTAATTTTTTTTGACAATACAAGCCGTGGTATAGGTTGATCAATTGAAGTGACCTTGTATGTGACTTCAGGCTGAAATAAAATCCTTCATCGCTCTTTGACTGTTGCGGTTTACTCACATGCACGATTGCATATTTTTAATGTACATAGGCTGTGCTTTCTCCAACGTGAGTTGTCACTTTTTGTCACTTCATATAATGAATTTTAAATAAATAGGCCATGCAAAGTTTCAGAAACAGCTTTTCGAATATGCTTGCATTGTGTTTTATGTAAATAAAGATACAGGTGTCTTTCATAAACTTGTTTTATCCATTAATTAAAAATAACAAAGCAGCAAGGCGAAATCCTACAAAGTTTATTAACATTACATCAGTTAATGAAATACGGTATTTTATTGTGAATTTAAGTCAAGTCTGTAAAACCTAAAATGTTGCTACCATATTTTTTACGGTGAAGTTCTGGCAACCACAGCTGCCGGTATTTTACCGTAAATGTCACAGATTTTTTTTTACAGTGTAGCTTTACAGTTCATTTTCTTTTATGAAATACTTTGTGTGTTTTATAAAAAAAAATCTTCAAAGTGTACAAGGAGGATAACAGATTTCTGTTTCAAATAACATAGGAGAGCGAGTATTTAGGGTCGCTTTACTCTATTAATTGTCTTTCAACTTCATAATGGACTTCTAGATGAGGCTTCAAAGACACCAGAAACACTTTTGAAAAAATTGAGAGGTGAAGGAACTTGCTTTCATGCTTTCTGAGGCCCATAGACTCCATTTTCTGAAACCAAGCACATGCTGTGGCGCTTTGTAAAAATCACTATACCTTCATCTACTTCAAGGTTTCTGAGGGATAATAGCTATTCTAGGCCAACAAAGGAACTGTATGTATAAATCATGTCTGAGCTGGTACGGCTTTAGGTTGACAATGTTAGACACTTATTCCGACACTGGACTGAAAGGATGAATGTGAGCAAGAAGTCCAAGGATACTTTGCTTACACTTCTGTTCTGATGACTCCTAATGTCCTTGTAATTCTTATAAATCCTTAGGAAACATTATTAAACAAGGAAAATGTTTCAGATGGAGACAACTGACTTCATGGTTTTATAACGAAACATACTTTGCCTCTTTTATCTTCGTCAAATCAAGGAAATGGTTAAATCGATAAAAAAAAGAAACTGAATAAATGTGTAGAAATATTTATGTCAGTGCAACTGGGTCTGATGTATGATTAAATCAAAATTGAGTTTTAAAACATCAAAATGTCAAGTGTTTTTAATTTATTTCTTCTGCACTTTCTTTATGCTCTGCACCTCCAAATATGTCGAGTCTATATGATTGATATAGCTATAGCTGTTTGGCTTTCTGATTTCACCGGTCATCGTGAAGATAAAGCTAGAGGTTATGTTCAATTACTCCAGTAAAACAACTGTGCACTTTTTATTTTCAACTTTGATTTGAGCTGAATGGAGATTTTATTAAACCCACAGCAGACGTTCAGGCCCGTCTATTGGGATTCGCCTTGTTGTGCGACAATATCATAAAGCAGAGGACGAACTGGCTTTCACTGTTAATTAAAAAACAGGAAAGAGGAAGCACTTCTTGTTTTCATGTCTTTTTAATTAAGTTTTAGGAAACTGAGGTTTGAATATAAAAAAATGCATAAATATATAGTTTAAAATCACGTCAGCTCATTTTTTCCCCACTGTATTAATACTTATAGACTTGAGGATTAATCCAGTCATGACCATTTTTCTTTGCCAACACATCAAAATAAATAAATAAATAAATAAATAAAGTGTATGTAAAACTGCAAAATAATAGGGAAAGTTTGACATGACACATCTCGAAAGTCTTAAAAGGGAAAGTTACAAAATTAGGATTTAATTGATCTTTTATGGTTTGAATTTCAAAAACGGAGTAACTTACATCTCAAACACAATATCTACAGTTATTTTTGTCTGTTTTTGCCAACAAAATAAGTTTGAAACGAAGCCACACCAGAATGAATCGCTACGTGTTTCCTAGCAACACAAATGAAAATGAATTTTTGAACAAATCGGTTGAGTGAATGATTCAAATGACTCTTAATGTCAGTAACTTGTTTCGTTCCTGAATGAATCGTTTTTGAACTAATCGGTTCACTGAATAATTAATAAAGACAGTCGTTTGTTTTGTCGCCACCTACTGTTGTTACATTGTAACCTACAGAAAGAGTCTCTGAAATCAATTATTGTTAACAAAAACTAAAACCAAAACTAAAATTATGAGTAAAATTGTTTAACAATTTTTTTTTTGGTAATTGAAATAAAAGTGGAATAAAATAAAATATAAATATTAGATGAAAAACTAAAACTTAAAAAACTTTAACACAAAAATAGAAATACATACATTTAAGTTAAAGTACTTAAATTACTAAAACATTTCAGTTTTAAAAAATAAAACAATTGTAATTGCAGTTACAAAAACAAAAGCACATAACAAAATTACTAAAACCTTAACTAAAATTAATAAAATAAATAATGTTCATTTTATATTAAAAAAAAAACACTAGATGAAAAAAATCTTCTATTTCACTAATTATAATTTAGGACTATTGTGTATATATACACCTTATGTATCTTAATGGAACCCTTATTTCCACTCACTCTTTTTCCACTATAAAGATACATTGGAATGTTAAAGGTTCATGGAACCACAGATGCCAATAAAGAATCATTATTTTTTTAGAGTGATTATTTATATTTTATATATATTTGTTTTTATATGTATTTAAGGAATATATAGCACAAGCACTGTAGTACATTCAATCAGACCTGTGACATTGCCATGATTATTGATAAAATAGTATTCTACTCATATTAAGGTGAAAATGATGGCCTGAATAAGCGTTCTTGGACCCAAACTGACTGGAGAATTTGCAGGGCTTTTTTTTGCAGGAATTTGTGTCCCATCCCTGTAAGAGACAACACATCTCCCTTCAGTGCAGCACAGCTGTCTGTGCGGAAAGAGAATACCCAGCAGCACCATAACCCGTTTTAAGCTAAATCTTTTGATTTAATTGCATCATCTCTTCTCAAGACAATCACAGAGACAAATCTGATTTGAATACGTCTGATGAAATAACTTGAAATTTCATGCTAAAATAGTAATATTAGTCATCAGGATCAGACATATAAATAACACATGAGTGCAGCACAGCTGTCTGTGCGGAAAGAGAATACCCAGCAGCACCATAACCCGTCACATCAATCTCTGCCCGCTTGACAGGCGCTATGCCCACCTGTTCGTGGGTACTGCTTTCCTGGCCACAGCTTGGGCTATGTGTGCGACAGTCAGTGGTCTGGCTGCTTGGGCTTTTCAAGCCTCAGATTGCGTATGTGCTCTTTTATGACATCGGTTACTGTTTATGTCACAATCTTTTATATTTAATCTCCTATTGACATGACATTTCAAGCAGTAACAGCAGTGTGATACAGTATGACTTGCTTAAAGGTATTTAAAACAATATTTTTACATTTTTATATAATTTTTTAAATAATTTATAATGTAATGTAATATAAAATATAATAAATTATAGATATACAATTATATTTTAATTTATTTTTCATATATTTTATTCAATTATTTATTTATTTATTTATTGACTGATTAATTTTAATGACTTAATAATGACATAATCATTCTTAATTTACTCTGCAGGACTAAGTGAGCTGCACATAATTTAAATTGTAAAATGAAATAAATGGTGACTTGTTACACCATCTAAAATATATGTTTTCCCCTATGCATTTTTCTTACTGTATTCAAAGTGCACATAATCAAAATATGAAATGGATCTTACATCACTTAGTATGCACTTAATCTGATTTGATCATTATGTTGGGTTTTAAGCTAAATCTTTTGATTTAATTGCATCATCTCTTCTCAAGATAATCACAGAGACAAATCTGATTTGAATACATGTCTGATGAAATAACTTGAAATTTCATGCTAAAATAGTAATATTAGTCATCAGGACCAGACATATAAATAACACATGCAACAACTGCTGTGGAAGTGTGACTGTCTGCATGACTGGGATCCGTCAGATCGCATGCACTTAGTCACCATGATCTGATCACGACATTAAAAGTGCTAAATGAATTTGACAGTTTAAAATCGAACGCATATTATCAAAAGTCAGCGATTCACAAGCATTCTAATGCCGAGTTCACACTGCACGATTTTCAAACTCGTCGGATCGCCGTTGTTTTCACACTGCGTGACTATCTGGGGTAGCATTCAGTTGCTACTGTGTTCACATTGCACGATGGATCGGCGACAGGAGATTTCACGGCATTTGTCGGCGATTTCGCAAAACCTGTCGGCGAGTGAAAAATCGGGCTAAAATCGTGCAGTGTGAACTCGCCATTAGTCACCATGATCTGATCACGACATTAAAAGTGCTAAATAAATTTGACAGTTTAAAATGGAACGCATCTTATCAAAAGTCAGCGATTCACAAGCATTCTTACTAGGGTGGCCATATGTGCCATTTATACGGGACACGTCCTGGCCAAGTTTGACCAATAACATGCAGGTATTGTACATAATCGACCAATCGTGGCGCGTCGCGCGTGAGAAGGTGAGAACGATCAAAGCGATGCGAATATGCGCACGTCTTTGTTCGGTCGTTCGACTAGAACAGGGCTGTCCAAACTCGGTCCTGGAGGGCCGGTGTCCTGCAGAGTTTAGCTCCAACCCTAATTAAACACACCTGAACCAGCTAATCAAGCTCTTACTAGGCATAGAAACTTCCAATCAGGTGTGTTGAGGCAAGTTGGAGCTAAACTCTGCAGGACACCGGCCCTCCAGGACCG
>NW_015633173.1:641296-653371 GCF_001515625.1 Sinocyclocheilus rhinocerous | reverse complement strand
CTTCAAAGAACTAGCGGCGATGAAAGCCGACGGTGTTGTCGCCTCACGTCGGCAGCGTCGGACCAAAAAGCTGCGCTTGAACACACCGCACAGACTACAGCCGACGGCAAACTAACACGTGCGTTCTGCGCATGCGTGAGAGGAATTAACCGTCTATATCAGCAGCTATCAATAGTATATATATTCGTCATTCAAAATGAAAAACCGAAACAAAGATATACGAAATGTAAACAAAGCAGCGCTTGCTTACCATTTTGAATATCAGTAAACTTTAATCATTTTAAGCGGCTCATGTTGTTATGAAAACATTCAAGTATTAGAATGATTGGGAAAGATCACTTAACATTTAAACAGCCTTCTGTCTGTACCGCCTTCATTTACGTGCTTGTTTTCATCACTTTCGCTTTAATTCTCGGGCACTGACTCTGTTCGCTAAACTGAACATCCAATCAGAGTTCTCACTCGCGCTGACGGTCCCGACGGCCCCGACTACAATTCAACATATTGAATCGGGCAAACTGCCGCCGACGTGAGCCCGACGAGAGCCAACGAGTGGAACACACCAAACAAACTAACCCGACCGTCGCTTGCCGTCGGCCTGACGATGGCCAACGGCCGACCGTCGGCTTGGTGTGTCCCGGCCTTTATGGTCACCCTAATTCTTACACATCTGTGGTGATTAAACACATGTACTGGAGACCTTCTCTAGAGGTTTACCTTCTCTAGGTAAGCAAACCAGTTCAGTTTCACACTCTACAAATCACCTCTCATTCCAAATTTCTTTCCCCCATCCCTTTCCCCTTCAGTTGCTTTCCGCTTAATGTATCTGAAGTCCATTAGTAGCCCCCCAGACCTCTCCGCCTCCCCCCATCCCGTAAAGCCCCTGCACCCTTAAGGCACGGCCCTTAATGGCAGAGGTGGTTGGAAGTAAGCTCTTAACGGATCCACAGCAGGAAGTCAGTGGCTCTCATGTTACCTGGCCAGGTAAGACAATGTTTGTTTACTTTTATCACTGCGAGTCCGGAGGTCATGGGACATGAAGACGTGCTGAAGCGTTAGAAGGTGGAGGCTTGTTGATGTTGAAAAGGCTGACACTCAATCCTGAGATCCAGGCCTGAGATGGAACACATTCCCAAATGCAATCGTACTCTTAACGGATCCACAGCAGGAAGTCAGTGGCTCTCATGTTACCTGGCCAGGTAAGACAATGTTTGTTTACTTTTATCACTGCGAGTCCGGAGGTCATGGGACATGAAGACGTGCTGAAGCGTTAGAAGGTGGAGGCTTGTTGATGTTGAAAAGGCTGACACTCAATCCTGAGATCCAGGCCTGAGATGGAACACATTCCCAAATGCAGTCGTATATCTGGACTGACAGTGGTTCTGCCTGGGCTGTGCAGTTATATATTAGATCCTCTGATCTTTTCTACAACCTAAACAAACATGTGTCTGCAATGGTAAACCAAAGGTGGTAATTTTCTGAACAAAAGTGAATGAAGACGAAGATATTGAAAGACACATATTTTCATTAACCATCAGGTTACCTGGTCACGTAGGTGGCAAGCTGAAGCAGATAATGAAATACTGTATCTACGTCATAAATTGACTTTTGCAATTTTACTAAACAGAAATATCTACATAGCACAGTATATACACTATATGGTTCACAAGTTTGAGGTCAGTAAGAGTTTTTTATGTTTTTGAAAGAAATCTCTTATGCCCACCAAGGCTGCATTTATTTGCTCAAAATACAGTAAAAAAGTGCAATATTTTGTAATATTATTACAATTTAAAATAGCTGTTTTCTATTTGAATATATTTTAAAGTGCAATTTATTCCTGTGATGCAAAGCTGAAATTTCAGCATCCATCAAGGATCACACAATCCTTCAGAAATCATCCTAATATTTGCTGATTTGCTGCTCATAAATTCTTTAAAATATTGTTTTCAATGTTGAAATCTTAAAATATTTATGAAACCCTTTTGTCAGGATTGTTTATGAATAGAAAATAAAAAAAACTGCATTTATTCCAACCCTGGGACCTGATGTCAACATTCTCAAAGCATGTTTTGAAAGAAAAATTAATGAAGTATTGTAATTAATATTGTTCAATGATTTAATATTATTTTGTCAGTCTTTTATTACCAGAATCAATAATGTCTTGATGTATACCACTAAAACAAAGTGGCATGTTCCTCCAGAAGCCAAGCATGCGGCCTTCTTCAGGGATCAGAAATTGCAGTTCATTAACAGCTTCGCTTCCCCAAGTTGGCCTGAGTTACTCAGTCAAATCACTGCGAGAACACCGAGAACCTGACGTGTGAGACAGCAACCGTCCAACTGTGCAAATCAGAGCAGCCTTCATCCATAAAAAGACCCAAGGCCCTCGGTACGAACGTGCAAAGGTGGTCCTGAAATAGGAATAACCCCATGAGCACTATTTACCCTTTCTGTTTTTTAATGTTCTAGAATGTTCTGTTCCTTTAATCCGTGTCCTTAATGCCGAGTTCACACTGCACGATTTTCAAAGACGTCGCATCACTGTTGGTTTCACACTGAACGACTATCTGGGGTAGCATTCAGTTGTTGCTGTGTTCACATTGCACGATGGAACGACGACAGGAGGTTACACACTGCATGACTTTACAATAGGAAGAATCGCCGACAGCTCTGTCTGGTGCAGGGTTGCCAGGTTTTCGCTACAAAACCCACCCAATTACTACTCAAAACTAGCCTGAAAATAGCCCAATTGCTTTCGAGGGGTCTGACCACATGGCTATGGATAAACATAGTGCCTTTTTGTCAACTGATGTACGTGCTGTAAAGCTGCCTGTGCCTACTTAAGCATTTTTAATTGCTTCACGCCAGAATGTGGTATTTGTCCCTTTACAGAAACAGACTGCCTTGGGTTTTTCCACAGTGTGCTATGAAAAGCAGCGAAGGGAGGGCATCTAGAGTTTTAGACTGCATTTTAAACACTGTTCACAATGCTCTTCACAAACAACGCAGACTAGAATCAGGCTACCATTAAATCAGGGATGAAGCTGATGTCTGAGTGGGAAAAGGGACCAGATGAGTTCGGTTGGGATATCAGTGACCGACTCTAATGGAGCGTCTGATTATATCATGGAAAGCCAGTAATCCAAGATAGCTGTTTACATAAGCAAATCAAGATCAGACGTTCAGATCGGAGTCATCAGGAAAATATAGTGCTGCTCCTCCCCCCAAAACTAAGAAATGCAATGTTTTTTTGCCTTGTTTTATTAAAAATACCTTATACTTTATCATCCTTAAACCGTGCTTTCATTTATTTGAGTACAATTGTGTGAGATTTAAAGACGCCTTTTTAAAAAATATATCTTGAAATAAGTTTATTAAATAGCCTATATAATCAATATTTATTACATATATATCTTGTTTTAAGCATAAAGGTGTTAAATATATATGTATGTATTTTCTTTAAACATCTATCTATCTATAAAAATAAACGTATTTATTCTTTGAAAAGAGGTCTTTAAATCTTTCATATATATCTTTATCCTTAAAAGTTTAAACATTTTGGCAAAAACTACTTAAACAAGTGCAGTGCAGTTTGTTTTGATTTTCGAAAAGATAGTCAAGGGTGTAAGTAAACACTTAAACATGTAATGTTTCTTTTATTTTATAATCCAGTTTTGTTGGCCTTCCTGTGTTATTGTTTTCATGCATATCTGGAAGTAGTTGCTCGCATGATTTCCTCCAGATTTCAGATTTTCTTCAGCCCTTTTTACGAGAGCTAGCTGGAAGGAGGGAGATTTATAGAGGGTGAACACATTTAAAGAGTTGTGCAATTTCATTGAAAAGACGTGAGTGGAATGTCACGGCTGCACAAACAACTCTTTAAGTTGATCTTTAAGTGGATCCATATACGTGCTTGGCTTCATTTATCACCTTGCAGTGTCCTGCTGTACATAAATCCACATCTGAACCCACGGCGTACTGAACTGTCCATGTGGGTTTCTTCTTTAAACTTGCTTGTTTAATGTCAGACCTGGCAAAGGTGTCCTGAATGAATCACTGTTCTACCTCTCTAGTTCTGAGAGCGTGTTTTCGCCGTTCTTACATTCTCCAGAATGCTTTTTTCTCTCGAAGCTGGAAGCAACAAATGCCAAAATCTGTATTCTGTGTCAAACTATGTGATGTAAATAGTAGTTATTTATATTTTTACATTTATATTCATATCAAAAATACTTTTGAAAAGTTGTATTAAAGAACTGTTATGTGAAATAGTTTATCGTGTCGTTTCATTTTGTCGTAACCTGTGTTGTGAACTAAGTAACAGCAGCTAGTAGCTTTTACCACAAAAAGTAAGTAGACACTACTAATTTACTGTAACTACATTTTTGAGTAATGTGAAAGTAGTTTAGCTTTTCAAACTAGCAAGATTTGAATTTCTCTCTTGTATGTAGCATTATGCCGAGTTCACACTGCACGATTTTCAAAGACGTCGCATCACTGTTGTTTTCATACTGCGTGACTATCTGGGGTAGCATTCAGTTGTTGCTGTGTTCACACTGCAGGATGGATCGGCGACAGGGGGTTTCACATTGCATGACTTCACAATAGGAAGAATCACGGACAGCTCTGTCTGGTGCAGGGTTGCCAGGTTTTCGCTACAAAACCCGCCCAATTACTACTCAAAACTAGCCTGAAAATAGCCCAATTGCTTTCGAGGGGGTCCCCCAGTAAAAATCGCGTTCGGGGGCGGGGGTAAAATAAAAAAATTTTTGGCGGGGTTCTCCTGGTACAATTCACATTCCAGGGCCTAAATATCACTTATTGGGGTTGCTTCAACCTGCTGACATAAAAAACAACCGGTGGCAATCGCAGATTTGGCAACACTGGTCCGCAAACCACGTTTCATATAACTTCCCGCTGCCCTGTATCTTGGTCTCTCATTGGCTGTAGGTCATCGCTGATGTGTTTTTCAGTCAGAATTCATTTCACACAGCGTGATTGTGAATCGCCGACAGCTCCAGATATTTAGCATGCCAAATATTTCACGGGCGTTTGACGCGTCGCCGATTCCCTCAGATCGCGTCTTTGATCATTCACACTGCGTGATTGTCACTCGCGTGAACGAGCACCGACTTGCCTCCGATTTCGGGCATTTGTCGGCGATTTCGCAAAATCTGTCGGCGAGTGAAAAATCGGGCTAAAATCATGCAGTGTGAACTCGGCATAATGTGCAACACGCTACTTTAAACGCTGCTTTAGATTAGTGTAACATGACAAAAAAGGATTCCCACAAACTGTTTTGCTTATTTTATGACAAAATGTCTCACTGACAGGAAGTAATTGTTCAATGATTGACTCTTCATTCTCACACAGACATTTTCTGTCCATTTGTTTGCCGTCATCTGCAGCTAAAAGCGGGTATTTGGGACTTGAGGTTATTTAATGTGTCTGATCCTGCTATGCTGAAAAACGTTAACTTGAAATAGGCATATTATTGTGTGCTTTGTTGACATTGAATTAGCCTCAGAGAACCATAAACAAAACTCACTCTACTGCATGTTTTGCTTCTACGGCACGGTAGACAGTTTTGACAGCATGCAGGAACTTGACCGTTTTGGTCTCTGTTTCGCCTAAAAAGGTCTATACTTCCAATCAGTAGTTGTAAAAGTGACAAAACGCTTGCACATTCTTGGATTGGTTAATGTAAGCTGGCAATGGATTTGTTGATGCTTGTATTTCAGCAATGAGCTTTGGGTCTGACCAAATGTCCTGTGTTTACATGTGTTCTC
The DNA here is from genome assembly GCF_001515625.1 of Sinocyclocheilus rhinocerous. Classification (NCBI taxonomy): domain Eukaryota; kingdom Metazoa; phylum Chordata; class Actinopteri; order Cypriniformes; family Cyprinidae; genus Sinocyclocheilus; species Sinocyclocheilus rhinocerous. The sequence continues at coordinate 647,585 of NW_015633173.1, read as the reverse complement.
ACATTCATTTAAAGTCTATCGAGGTGCACGCACTGCCAGGGGATGATGTGAATTTATAGCGCGGGAAATGTTAGCAAACCTAAGCACAGTTGTGGAAGAGCCCTGTTGAAATCACGTATTTGTTCAAGCAGGCTTGTGATTATTCGTCCAATTTACCCTGCTTTTAAAATCCTTCATATGCCAGCTAACCCTTTAACAAATGCCTGCCGTGAACAGAACAAAGTCCTATTTGAATCCAAAGGCTTTGTGTTCTCCATCAGAAGAACTGTAGCAAAGCACAACAGTAATGTGAGGAATTCCCAACTCAAGACCTTTGGATTCATTCGCTGCTGTAAGGTGTGTTCAGCTTCGGTGAAAAGCCAAACACTGTGCACTGGAGTGAAATGTGATATCTAGGCTTAGCACTTCAGACACAACATCGGCACGATGCTTAAAAGTAAAAGTTACGCTTCATCTCCATACTTCAAGGCCGGTTGAGTGGAATTTGATTAAAGTGAAAACCCTTAAGCTGAGGTATTTTAACATAGTGCTGAAATGAATGCATTATTTTAGATATCATATATTTAATTTGTGTGTAGTTTTTATTGAACGTGTTATTGAAAGTTTTTATTGGAGTTTTTATGATCGTGATGGTACCGTGGTACAGTCATGGTATCAAATACAGTACTTGGATATATACCATTATACTTATTTTCATACTATGGTATTTACATGGTATTATAAGGAAGTTTGAACAAAAACCAAAACCTGAACATGTTTTGCTAGTTAAAGTATGAGAGTTTTCATAATGTTTATACTTTTTTGTAATATAATATAATATAATTATATATAAGTTAATTTTGTTTAAATTACTTTGTATAAATCATGTAACATACAAGCCCCCCACATTTTAAGTTTATTTATTCAATTTTTTTCTATAGTTATAGATATAATGTATTTATAATATAATCTTTTTTTAATGTATTTATGAATTTTTATGTGAATTTATAATTTACTTTTTTTGAAACAACACTGTATAGATTCTATAGAAGGTCACAAAATTCAGTTTCTGAATTGTTTATTCTAATTTATTCTGTAGATATACTGAGATACTTTATTTAGAATATAATATTAAGTATATATTTAAAAATATTTAATAATTTTATAATATAATCCTTATATCAGTATATATGACTACTATAAGTAATATTAGTAAACAATGATTCTTTCACGTATACTTTATGTGGCATTAAACAACACTATTTATTCGACATTTAACCTTTCAAAAGATCTGTGTTCGAAGCCAAAGGTCTGATGTTTGTTCAGGAGCATTGTGTCGTCCGTCCTCTGCTGATGATGAGTGACAGCTCCAGGGTTTGGGGTTTAGGTTAAAGGTAAAGGTTTCACAAACCTGCTGGTCTTAGAAGTGGGATCAGCGACATTCTCCATCCATTAAAGCGCCTCTGCAGCTCTCCGACCTTACAGAAGTCATTACCATCATAATTAAAATTGTAACATCAATCCTGTGACATGCTCCAAATTGTTTGAACATGATTGTGTGCTAATTAATTGACAGCATTAGCTCAGAGCTGTGGTGCAGCGGTAATGCCCTTGATACACAAAGGCCACAATGTTCCCAGGAACATAGTTGAGTCTGTCCTGTTATATAATCAAAGTAAAAAAATAACAAATTAATTATGCAAATCTATCTTTGTGATCTGTACATTGAACCTGTGCATCAGATGTCCGTATTCAGATACTTACTGCTTATGTTGGCTAATGTGAAAAATACCACCAGCAGTGGTGTGAAAATTGACAGCCATGTTACTGATATATTTGAATGTATTTGTAATATAATATAATATAAGTTAATTTTGTTGAAATTACTTTGTAAATCATGTAACATAAAAGCCCCCAAATTTTTGTTTATTCAATTTTTTTCTATAGTTATAGATATAATGTATTTATAATATAATATAATCTCTTTTTTTAATGTATTTATGAATTATTTGTAAATATATAAATTAGTTAATTTTGTTGAAAGCACACAATTTTTGTTGAAGGGAGCAAAATAGTTTAGTTTTATTTTAGTATTTTTTTTCTTCTTTTTTTCAGATTATTTCTGTGGTTATACTGATATATTTGAATGTATTTGTAATATAATATAATATAAGTTAATTTTGTTGAAATTACTTTGTAAATCATGTAACATAAAAGCCCCCAAATTTTTGTTTATTTATTCAATTTTTTTCTATAGTTATAGATATAATGTATTTATAATATAATATAATCTCTTTTTTTTATGTATTTATGAAAAAATAACAAATTAATTATGCAAATCTATCTTTGTGATCTGTACATTGAACCTGTGCATCAGATGTCCGTATTCAGATACTTACTGCTTATGTTGGCTAATGTGAAAAATACCACCAGCAGTGGTGTGAAAATTGACAGCCATGTGGCACTTGTGGATGTTCTGAATGTCATATAGAGCTTGGCCTTCAGCTCCGGCATTAGCGAGGTTCACATTCCTCAACCAGCATGTGAGATGTTATCACACACACTCCAACATCTGCCTTTTCCGCCTGTAAAGAGAAAGAGATAAAAACCACAGCCCTCATCATTTACTCTATTTGTAACTGTTTCAGAAAAGACCACACAAGAAAGAGGTGACATGCTCAATTGGTTGTCATCAGGGTACAACATGAGATCTTAAAGGAGCAGTACAGCTTAAAATTAAAATGCTGTCATCGTTTATTCACCCTCATGTCATTCCAAACCCGTATGATGTGGAATTTTCATTATATATTGAAAGTGTCAAGCTCCAAAAAATGACAAAAAAACACTATAAAAGTCCCATAATAGTAGTCCATATGAATCAAGCACTATATTCCAAGTCTTCTGAAGCCATATCATAACTTTGTGTGATAAAATGTATAAGCAGTCAAATCTAATTCATGTTCAAATATATTTACATATGGCACATCAAGAGGTCTTACATCATTTGTTATTGTATGTCTTGTAACTGGTGCTGTTTTAAATATGCACATATTTAAATAGCACGTACACTATCATTCAAAAGTTTGGTTTCAGAGATTTTTTAAGAAATGAACACTTTTATTAATGCAAGGATGCATTAAATTGATCCAAAGTGACAGTAAAGACATTTATAATTATTTCTGTGGTTATACTGATATATTTGAATGTATTTGTAATATAATATAATATAAGTTAATTTTGTTGAAATTACTTTGTAAATCATGTAACATAAAAGCCCCCAAATTTTTGTTTATTTATTCAATTTTTTTCTATAGTTATAGATATAATGTATTTATAATATAATATAATCTCTTTTTTTTATGTATTTATGAATTATTTGTAAATGTATAAATTAGTTAATTTTGTTGAAAGCACACAATTTTTGTTGAAGGGAGCAAAATAGTTTAGTTTAGTTTTATTTTAGTTTTTTTTTTCTTCTTTTTTTCAGATTATTTCTGTGGTTATACTGATATATTTAAATGTATTTGTAATATAATATAATATAATTATATATAAGTTAATTTTGTTTAAATTACTTTGTATAAATCATGTAACATACAAGCCCCCCACATTTTAAGTTTATTTATTCAAGCACTATATTCCAAGTCTTCTGAAGCCATATCATAACTTTGTGTGATAAAATGTATAAGCAGTCAAATCTAATTCATGTTCAAATATATTTACATATGGCACATCAAGAGGTCTTACATCATTTGTTATTGTATGTCTTGTAACTGGTGCTGTTTTAAATATGCACATATTTAAATAGCACGTACACTATCATTCAAAAGTTTGGTTTCAGAGATTTTTTAAGAAATGAACACTTTTATTAATGCAAGGATGCATTAAATTGATCCAAAGTGACAGTAAAGACATTTATAATGTTACAAAAAAACATATTTTTCCAATAAATGCTTTTCTTTTGTAAAGAATCGTGAAAAAGAAATCATGAATTCCACAAAAATATTAAGCAGCACTACTGTTTTCAACATTTATAATAAATGTTTCTTAAGCAGCAAATCAGCATATTAATATGATTTCTGAAGGATCATGTGACACTGAAGACTGGAGGAATGATGCTGAAAATTCAGCTTTGCATCACAGAAATAAGTTAGAGTGTAAAATATATTAAAATAGAAAACCTCTTTTAAACTGTAATAATATTTTACAATATTACTGTTTTACTGTTATTTTTGACCAAATAAATGCAGCCTTGGTGAGCGTAAGAGACTACTTACAAACATTAAAAACCTTACGAGATTTACTATCCTGGATAGAAAGATTATAAGTAAATAACAACTTCAATTATGGTCTGTAATATATACTACTGTTATGGTACTTTTATGCTGCTCATTGTTTGTTATTTTTAGACCTTGGCCCTGGAAGCAGCAAAAGCGGAGCATTAACATACTGCCTAACATCTCCTCGTTTTTTGTGTAAATTACACCTGTAAAAGCCAAAGGTGGTCAATGTTAGCAGACGTACAGGATATCTTTTAATATACTCACTCATCTCTCAAGAATGATTTAGCATTAGGCTCGAGTTCTTTTATTAACAGTAAGCTGAGCTGTGGCGCAGTGCCCATCGCTGCCCGCAGTGTCTGTGCAGCTCAAAGAGTGTGAGTTTATTCAGAGGCTAAATAAAAACAATTCCCTCTGTGATTTGGCCAACACGTGTTTATGTTCTCATCTTGACTATTGAGATTGGATTACCACAGGCCATACACTGAGATTATGTTTGGCAAAACTCTGATGACAGAGCTCTGGTTGCTTATTATAGAATAAATGCTAGCTGGAAGCTGTAATGCTTTAGTTGAGTGCATTCATTAGGACAAATGAAGGAGAGCTAAAGCACGGCAGCATCCAGAAGTTTCATGCTCATTGGGACGGCATGTGCTTCTTCAGATGTTCAAGCCAAGTAGATTTTAAATTCAATTTCCAAAGAAAAAAAGAAATGAATCTTTTGATAATTAAGTTGTACAATTAAGTGTTTGTCAAAGCAGCTGGGAAAGTAATCTCATATTTTCATTTGGTGACATATACAGTGGGTACGGAAAGTATTCAGACCCCCTTAAATTTTTCACTCTTTGTTATATTGCAGCCATTTGCTAAAATCATTTAAGTTAATTTTTTTTCCTCATTAATGTATACACAGCACCCCATATTGACAGAAAAACACAGAATTGTTGACATTTTTGCAGATATATTAAAAAAGAAAAACTGAAATATAACATGGTCCTAAGTATTCAGACCCTTTGCGCAGTATTTAGTATATATTATATATGTGATAATTGTACTTGTTTGTATAGCTACACACACACACACACTTTTAACATTTTATATGGAAATATTTATATGGAAAAAACAATCATATATTTTATATACTATTTAATATGTAAAAAATAATTAAAAATAAAACTTTATTTCTATACATTTTATGTATGATGTGAGTTTTGCATGTACATGCGTTTTATTTATATTTTATAAAAATATATTAATTTCTCAATTTAATAATTAGTTTTTGTTATTTAAGATAAATGCAGTAATGATATTTCTTTTCAGCACAACTCAGGGTTGTAAAACATTGCTAATGTGATAAAAACCACAGCCCAACCGATAATAATTTTACCAGGCAAAGCATAACAGTTATCACATGGTCATTTAACTTAACTACTTGATTGATAGAGAACATTAGACTCAAGCTGGTTAAAATGCCAGAGGCCTGTTGATCTGCTTTTTAAAGTGTGGGGAGTTGACCTTTCACATGGCTGAAGTCGGTCCCTTCGAAACACTGTGGGCAAAGTGACAACTGGCCGCGGATTCCTCGACACCACTCCAAAAAAGTACACGGGAGTTGCGTTTGAATCTTTAGGATGATGTGACTGACAGCTCGGCCCCTCACCCCTAATTAGAGCTCGGCAATTTATGAGCTGCTGCCGCGAGATTATGTATCGACATCAGAAATCCTCCAGTGAGATGATGAGTGCCTGTGCTGGTCCGGTGCGCGCGGCGCGGCGCGGCTAGAAATAGTCCAGTCATGCTAATATTGGCACTGAGTTACCGGGCAGGGATATTGTGACAGCTTTGCGTAATCATATGTTTATAGATTTATGACCACATTAGCATTTGTATATCTACTTTATTGTATGTAATATTTTATTTTTCTATGGCTAATAATAATACTTACCAACTCTTTCACACTGTAATGTAGTCAGTGTTTTAAGTCAAAAGTCTTAACTACACATATTTATTCACTTTTTTTTTTTTTTTTG
>NW_015633173.1:604093-639113 GCF_001515625.1 Sinocyclocheilus rhinocerous | reverse complement strand
TATATTATATATGTGATAATTGTACTTGTTTGTATAGCTACACACACACACACACTTTTAACATTTTATATGGAAATATTTATATGGAAAAAACAATCATATATTTTATATACTATTTAATATGTAAAAAATAATTAAAAATAAAACTTTATTTCTATACATTTTATGTATGATGTGAGTTTTGCATGTACATGCGTTTTATTTATATTTTATAAAAATATATTAATTTCTCAATTTAATAATTAGTTTTTGTTATTTAAGATAAATGCAGTAATGATATTTCTTTTCAGCACAACTCAGGGTTGTAAAACATTGCTAATGTGATAAAAACCACAGCCCAACCGATAATAATTTTACCAGGCAAAGCATAACAGTTATCACATGGTCATTTAACTTAACTACTTGATTGATAGAGAACATTAGACTCAAGCTGGTTAAAATGCCAGAGGCCTGTTGATCTGCTTTTTAAAGTGTGGGGAGTTGACCTTTCACATGGCTGAAGTCGGTCCCTTCGAAACACTGTGGGCAAAGTGACAACTGGCCGCGGATTCCTCGACACCACTCCAAAAAAGTACACGGGAGTTGCGTTTGAATCTTTAGGATGATGTGACTGACAGCTCGGCCCCTCACCCCTAATTAGAGCTCGGCAATTTATGAGCTGCTGCCGCGAGATTATGTATCGACATCAGAAATCCTCCAGTGAGATGATGAGTGCCTGTGCTGGTCCGGTGCGCGCGGCGCGGCGCGGCTAGAAATAGTCCAGTCATGCTAATATTGGCACTGAGTTACCGGGCAGGGATATTGTGACAGCTTTGCGTAATCATATGTTTATAGATTTATGACCACATTAGCATTTGTATATCTACTTTATTGTATGTAATATTTTATTTTTCTATGGCTAATAATAATACTTACCAACTCTTTCACACTGTAATGTAGTCAGTGTTTTAAGTCAAAAGTCTTAACTACACATATTTATTCACTTTTTTTTTTTTTTTTGGTTTAAAACATCTGTTTTAAATTGTTGTGATTTCTGTATTCCAAACTAATATTTTGCACGCCATACTTAATACCACATTGTCATACACTGCTCTTTTTATAATTTTGCTCATTTATATTGTTTCATGAATTTTGTCTTTCTTAATTTTTTACTTTGAGAAGCTATTTTCATTTTATGCCTGTTACCAGCAGGGCCCATATTGTGTGACAACATGCCCCGCTAAACGTCAAGATCTACACCAAAACAATATGTTCATACAGAAATTTTTTAACAGAAACTGACGTTCAAAAATAAACTGTGACAGCCCTGGTCTCCTCTACACTTGCAATTTTTCTAGACCTATATTATTTGTTTTTTTTCCTAAATAATTTATTTAATTTTTGTTCATATAGCCAAGTGAGGTTGAAAGGCACATTTCATTGTCAACAGTACTGAAAACTGTAGTTGTACATATGACAAATATAATTAACTCAACTTTGAACTCAAGGGAGACAAACAGGCTACAAATACAACTAAAGTAAACAGAGTTTCAATAGTAATCATTTATAAAATACTCATACTGTACATAATGTGACTTAATCTGCCACATGAACTTCTTGAGTTTTTCATGCACCCCCAGAACTTTAGGAACGCTCCTCAGTGCTGTTTTAAAAAAAAGAGGCCTTTGTTTTACCCACTTAAGCAAGAGAAACCCCTCGCCACACATCTCTTGTCCATCATTGCTGTTGTCATAAGCCAATATTAATCTACAGCTGTCCGGTATTCACAGTGAACACAACCACAAAGAAAAGGCTCAAATGGCATGTGATAACATTCACTCTACTGCTTTCTTTCTCGCTTCCTTTTTCCTTTTCACTGGCTGACTCTATGGCTGAGTGAACAAAACATCACGCGCATTAAAAGTAGCCCATGTTTACATTCCTTCTCATGTTGCGAAAATCTATATTGAAATAAATGATTTCATCTCTGATGGTCTCGCTTTTGAGGTTTTGAAGGTTGCGGCGAATTCATAAGAGCCTTTTGTTTCTTTCTTAAGAGCCCAAAGCAAGCAGAAAATACATTTCAAGACGGTGTCTGGTATGAAAAGATGCCACTATACTCAAGTTTGCATGATCAATCGCGTTTGCAATTTAACAAGCTTTCTCTAAAACACTTAAAAGCAGCTAAAAAAAAGTGTGTACCGCCTGGTTTGTACCATTTTTGTTTCGTAGGATGAAGATAGACAGCTGGTAAAAACAGACAACACCTACTTCTCAATGCACTGGAAAAATACTTTCAAAGGTAATATATTACATACATTCAAATACATCATGGTGAGACGTCACCCTAGGCTGACGGTGACTGAAAGTGGTTGTTAAAAATGTACAAATGAAAGAATCGATATTTCTGTCATGCTGGTTGCTCCTACTTGTAGCACTGGACACACTAAGACACATAAAGTATATACAGTACAGCTTAATGGTGTTTGTATCTACTTCCAGTTGAACCCACACCACTCCTCACAAAAAAATGAAAAGCCAAACCAGTTGTTCCCTTTCGCCGTGTGTCCAGATACAACAAAACGCCTGTTTAATGAAATCCAGGGTGCTCGCTCGGTCAAATGGCGCACAGTGCCGTTGTGTGTGCGTCTGCTAAGTTCCACAACAGTTGTCGGTGACAGGTGCTGAAAGCAATATAGATAGAGTCAAGTGGCTTCAAATAGCCGCTCTCTGTCTTCAGCGATGATAGGGAATGCAGCTCTCGCGTCAGAAACTCTCATTTCTGGTCTTTTCATATAGCCGGTCCATTCGGCTCTCAAATGTCCCCTTAAAGTAACGTTTGTCCTTTTTCAAAGCTCATTTTGGGTCCGTTTTGCTGAGGGTCAGGGGAGGGAAGGGGCGAGAGCAGCTGCTAGTCACACCACTACAGTATGTTTGCTTCTCTTTACTGTCTTTTCTCAATCGAGAGAGAGAGAGTTTTGCATTCATCCGAAGGGTTCAGCTTAGGATGGTCCCGCCGCAGAGGGTGTAGCGCCGAGCTGCAAGTGAGATGAGAATCTGTTACAGAAAAGCCAGAGAAAGGCAAGCCAGCGGAGAAAGAAGCGGCCGCAGGGCACTAAAACCAGTACAAGTCCTTGCTTTTATCCTGGCTCTGTAGACCTGAGAGGAAGAAGGAAAAGGAAGAAAAGGATAAAGAAATGAGGAGAGGGAAAATAAGCAGCAAATATAGAGAAGTGAGAAGACTTGAGGCAAAGAAAGCATTAAAGCCTTAAGAGTGAGAGTGAAGAGGAACGGATATGTCAGCAGAGCAAACTCAAAGTCAAAAAGCTTGAAGATAACTAGATTTAAAACTCAGAATATGTACTTCAATAAGCTCTAAAGACATGGTTATTTTTACATTATATGTTTGAATTTTTTGAGCTGACTATTTATGCTGCGATTTTAACCCACGGTGGCCCAAAAATTTATTTAGACGCTTTAAGTCACACTTAAAAAATCTAAATGTCATTGCATTATATAACAAAGTATTAAACTGGCATTTGCAGACAAATCATACTAGAGCTTTTCTCTGAAATAATTTCGATTTTCTTCACAATTATCTGCACTCAAACTGATGTCCAGGTGATTTTAGTGGATGCATGATGTCAGTTCTCCTAATATTCACACAGAAGCCCTGACAAAGTAACCACAGGTTTAGTTCATCACATTAACTTACACTACTGTTCAAAAGTTTGGGGTCAGTAAGATTTTTTTAACGAAATTAATACAGAAAGGATGCATGCAATTGATCGAAAATGACAGAAAAGACATTTATAATGTTAAAAAAGATGTATATTTTTAAATAAATGCTTTTCATTCAAACTTTCTATTCACCAAATAATCCTGAAAAAAATATATCACAGTCTCCACAAAAATATTAAGCAGCAAATCAGCATATTAGAATGATTTCTGAAGGATCATGTGAGAGTGAAGACAGGAGTAATGATGATGAAAATTCAGCTTTGCATCACAGGAATAAATTACATTTTCAAAATGTATTAAAACAGAAAAGGTTATTTTAAATTATAATAATATTTCACAATTTTCCAGTTTTTCTAAAACTTTTGAACGGTGTGTTCCACTAACATCTGACAACCAGAAAGTGTCACAAAATGTTGTCTTATTTATTATTTAAAGCCAAAACCTTCTTTTTAGTGACGTGTTTTTTCTTTAAAATAAAAGCTTTTTGGTTTGATATTTTGTTTTAAAATGCAATGACATCCATACGTTTTTAAGTGTAGCTCATGTGAATGAACTTTGCGATGTTGCTGTATGTAGACTGCATGCCGTTCACACCTGTATCCATGTTCAGGCTCATATCAGAGCTCGCTGCTGTGAAAGCTCCAGTCCACGCCGAGCTGCCCGACTCGCTCTTGCTGATATCGCACGGCGAGGCTCCAGGTGCGGGAACCGTGGCTGGAGGAAGTCTATGTGGCCGCACCGAGGGCACGAGTAGAGAGCTGTAACGGGGGTCAAAGTGCGTTCCGTACATGTCGTGCATGGAGGGCCGGGGGTAAGCCGACCCCTGGGTGCCGATGGCTCCGCTGAGCGAGTAAGGGTGATGGTGGTGAGAGGGGTGCCAGGGCTCTGGGGTGGCTTGGTGAAGGTGGCTGTGTAGAGACGCGGTGGAGTATGGGTCCGCCGGGAAGGGAAGATCTGTGTGGGAGGAACCCAGGGCGCTGCTGAGAGATGCTGTCACTGACGGCTGATACGCGCTGTTCCAGAACGAGGGAGGGAAGCTTCTCTGGCTCATAGGGAATGATCCGTCTGGGGAGGGAATCATTTATGTAAATGTTCTACATGTTAATGTGCATAAAAGCATGTGATAATTCAAATATACAACAGTTTGAGCCTTTAAATATTTTGTTTGCGATTAAAAATGAATGTCCACACATTTGGATTTACAAAACAAAAATGCAACAAACTGATTGTAAAAATGATGTCCTGTAATTATCTGTATTTCATAATTTAACTAATTAGCTTTTTAAAAAATCTATTTATCTTGAAACAATGCAAAAAATAAAAAATAAAATTAAGTAAAATTGTGCCTGTTGTCATGCCTAATATATGTGCATTCATAACTGATGGTAAAAATTATGTCCTAATTATCTGTATATCCTAATTAGATGGATTTGCATTAGTTTTTAAAAATCTATCGATCTTGAAACATTGCAAAAAAAGAAAAATCGTGTCCGTTGCCATGACTACTAGCTATGCAATCCTACTTGATTGTAAAAAATGATGTCCTATGTACTGTATATCCTAATTTAAAAATCTATCTATTGATCTTGAAAAGATAATAATACAATTATGACCATTGTCATGACTAATATTATCATCATAAAAAATCTATCTATCTATCTATAAATCTATCTATCCTAAAAAAAGGAAATGCATGCCCATTGTCATTACCAAAAGCTGTGTAATCAAAAAGGATGCAAGTAAAACATATATTAATTACAGTGTAAATTAAAATGTAGGTTGCATCAGATTCCCACCTCTCCAGGATGATGTACCTCTTGCGGTCTTGCTGTTGGTGGATCCAGTTGCACAACTACTGGACTGACTCAAAGCCCGACTGAAATGTTCATCTACCACCGAACTGATGTCCCCTTGGAAATAAGTGAATAGCACACATCTGGAGCTGATGTACTCAGCCTCCAGCGGGTGATCTTTCTCCCGGGCGCAGCCCTCCTCTTTTATGGGTGGCCCGGAGAGGTTGGAAAAAGAAGAGCTGCTTCCGCTCAGTGTTTCTGAGGATTCTTGCATTTTGGAGTAAAATGCCAATTTCTGAAATCATGTAAAAATGGCCAAATCAATTTACATTCAACTCTGATATTTACATGATACAGAATTACACTCACAAACACATCAGTGAGTTTGGTATTGCACAATTTGTGTTCCTGTAATGTTTCAAAACTTCTGTTCAAACACTAGCACATATACAAAGCTGTTATATATACATTGAAACATAAAAAAGAAAGAAATATAGGCCTACTCTCCAGAAAGCATTACACATGCCAATAGTTTTTATGCCTATACTGCATTCATGGTAACAATATGATATCTGTAAAATACAGACATTTTTCTTCTTTTTGACTTCTTCAAATGTTCTTAACACTTAAACTGCAATTAATAAAGTTACATTTTTCTCATGACCATCGAACTATGTGACTTCTTTTAAAACTGTAAAACTATTTGGTCAAGATCACAGGCGCAACAAGTCGAGCAGAGAAAGTTTCGCGCACGAATTCAAACAAAACCAAAACAAGGAAAGAACTGCTTTAAAATAAAATTAAAATACATTTTAACACAATAGAAGCATAATACAGTTAACGTATACATGAACATACCTGATGGTGATATGGTGTGTATGCTGCGGCAAAATAAGGTTGAGGTGGACCATAAACTTGATACATGACATCCAAGCAGCTCATGGCGAAGACAGCTGTTATATCACGTATAAAAACTTATTAGCGGAATGAGAGGACGCTTCATTTGAAATAAAGCGCTGGCTCAGCGTGTACAAACAGAAAATGAAGCTCCGCGTCGAGTCCCACTAAAGCGCACTGAGCAGCTTTTATGTTCTGTACTCTGTCTTTACGCACGAGTCTGATTCACTTGAGAGATTCGGTTCATTCAAATGATGAGTGGTTCAGTGAGTCGATTCATTTGAATCATCACTCAAAGTGTTCCCAGAAGTGGTTGTGTGTTGTATGGTATTGCTTGCAGTCAAATAAATATTAGTCTACGTGTTGGAAAATCTTCAAACAAGATAATTGCACAACAATATAATCTTATAGCGTTAGCTGGTTTCTAGCTGGTCATTAGCTAGACCAGCTACCATGTTCCAAAAAATAGTCAACATTTTGGCAGTTTACTCATTTTAGATGCCTTCAAGTTTCATGCTGTCATCTCAACTGAGACCTTAGCCTGTATGCTCTGTTATATGTTGTCTGGTTTGGTATTTTGTGGGGGAAAGTCAAATATTGCGTTGTGTTTCTAAGATATTTCGTTCCTCATTGTGTTTACTATGAATGTTGAAGTTCGCGTGATTAGAAACACTGCAAATCGGTGCATGAATCGCAAAAATGAATCTGTTCAAATAAACGACTCCTCCGCGAATCGAACCTCTGTGAAACGAGGCGTTTTGACGTATCTACACACCAGAGACCAATAACTCCTTATGAATCGTTCCTACAGGTAGCTCAAGTTCGTTTAACCATCAAACTGTTCTGGTATTACAAATAAAAATATATTTTTGTTTTTATTTTAGATTTGAGTGCATGTTCACAATATTTAATAATGCAATACACATCTGCTGAGACACTAGTGACCACAATATATATCTATGTAATAACATTTTCTTGTCTCATCTGTCTCATGCATGAAGTTAGCCAAGCTTTTAAAAAGGAAAATTCAAAAAACTTTCAAGTCATTTGAATAAAAAGCTGAATAGAACTAAACAGATACATTATTGCTAAATAAATGTGCTGCCATCTGCCTATTTAAAATGCCATGGGTTTCTGTGCCCAGTTGCCCTGGGCTCATTAGATTTCCAGGTCAAAGGCCAAATAGTTTTCATGCAACTGATGCTGGGGTCAAGGGGCATTTTTCTGTCATTAGGACCCTTAAAATCAACAATATGCTGCAACTAAGAAAACACTGATACAGTGGAATCAATGCTGCTGCTGCTGTAGTATCCAATACACTCCAGATGAGCAGCTGAAGTGGTGTCTAAAGCTCATCATGATTTTACTGGGAATTTCACAGGAATGTTTGGTATTCTGTCACGTATAACCCACTTCATGGAGGCTTTCACATATTAAGCTAATCTAGCGCTGTCCAGAGTGCTGGAGGTGAAATATTCTGGTTATTTCTCAACAAACACTAATAGCAGTATCTGAGGTGTAAAGTGATCCTCACAGTTGTAACTTTTGAATTCACTGTAGTTGGATTTTCTCAGGATTTGTACATTCTTGTAGACATTCCCATATATTTTAAGGGCCCAAACAATGAGACAAATGGTTTTATTAAACAACAAAACACTTACCAAGCACAACCAAGAATGAAATCCTTGATATGGGAAAAAAAAAATTTTTGTGCTGGAAGAGTTAGGAGAGGATGTTCATTCATTCATTTTATATATATATATATATATATATATATATATATGAATAAATAGCCTTAATTTTAATCAAAATACAATTTTATATTTTCCAGAAAGCCATTAAAATACAGCAACACAGCAAAAATCTTGAAAACAAACACTGAATATGTTTTCATACAATCAGAAAATATGGTGTGAAAAAAAAGTTTTAATAAGTAAGAAATAATAATTAAAATTTTTTTTTTGAATTTATAATCATTTATAATTTGAAATAATATACTAATAAATAATAATATATTTTTGTTCATAAAATAATTTTTCATAAAATATATTTAGCTATAAATTCTAGAAATATAAATGATATTGCATGGAGAATATGGCAATAAATATGGCAATAAAAAGATACTAATTGCTTCTAATTCAACTCAAATTCACTGTTCACGCTTCAAGTTTAGTGCTTTCGCACCTGTTCACAGATCGAGTTACAGCGTGCAATAACTCTCCATTTCTGATGTGACAGCTCTCAAACAATGGGGGTTTTAGACTGAGTAACCTGACAAGGTTTCTATTTCTACCCAAATAGCTTAAGGACAAGGAAATGTTGAGTGCTAACACCCAGCTAATAGGACCTAACCTGCTGAAACAACAGTGCATTCAACACATCTAATGAATCAGAGAAGATCAGGGCACATCACTTACAGCTTTAACCGGCCTGCAGTTTTCAACATAGGCTCTTTCCTCTAACATCTGAGAATAAAAGAGTCTCCTGGCTTTGTGCCTCTGCTGACAGAGGGGACCCTTGGCCCCCAGTCATGCATTTGCAGGTAATCTGCCTGGGTCCGTCCAAAACGAGGGAGAAGGGGGGTAGGAGATGAGAGAAAGAGAGCGCAAAGACATTGTCAAGGCAAGTTGAAGAGAGAATGGAATGTAAACATGTACTTGAGTAAAGGATGTAGAAATGTTTCGACCAAATGGTGACACACAGTGATTTTATGGGGAGCCCACATGGTGTTGCACTCTATAAGCAGATTTATTAATGCCTGAAGCAAAAATGTTTAAGGAAAGTCATTCGGAATAATATGAGGGTGAGTAAATGATGATAGAATTTTGGACTTTTCAAAAGAAAAAGTGTAGTCAAGAAGTGATTTTAGTTGGACTGTGATCAGGGGAACAGTTGAGCTCCATGTGCTGCTGATGAGGCAACAGAAGCCCTGGTGAATTGTGGGTCTGTGACATGGAAGTGAACCACTGCATTCAACATGACCACGGCAACTGTTGAGAGAAGAGGAGGGTCTGCTGTGCAACACGAAACAGAGAGTGTCTGTTTTAGGAGAGCTGGAGTGGCACCTGTCCCAGCCGCAGAGACAGCTCAACGTATGGACAAACCATTTCAGGCCACTGAGGGTCTGTAGATCCTACAGGGAGACCACCACAGAACTTGTTGTTTTACTGTTTAATAGTTGTTGTGGGGGCAAAGGTCAGATTTAGGAAATCCAGTTGATATTAAGACCTTCCAACATGTTCTTAATAGCATTGTTTGTTTAAATATTACATCTAAACCATTTGTGACCCTGGACCACAAAACCAGTCTTAAGTCGCTGGACTGATGAACTGCAACACCCACTGAGTGCCATGAAACAGCTTGAAAGATCAAAGACAATTTTTAATATAACTCCGACTGGATTCGTCTGAAAGAAGAAAGTCATATACACCTAGGATGACTTGAGGGTAAGTAATTTATGGGCTAATTTTCATTTTTGGGTGAACTAACCCTTTAATGCTGTTTGTGTTGAGTCATCTGTATTAGGCTATACTCGGTCATCGTTCGCTACACCTGCCTCACGTCCGAATATGCATACTTTCTAAGCGTAGTAACAAACAGCGGTACATGAAAGGAGTATTATATCCGAATTCGAAGCTTCCATGAAACAAAGAGAATAAACAAAACCTGACCTGTGGAACTTTGTTATTCCTTGAAGACATGGAAGTTGAGGAGCAGTAGGCCCTACTGTACAAGTGTAAATAGCCTGTATTGAAAATATATGGTGTTATACTGCTGGATTTCTATAGATAGGAGACAGATAAATAGACAGACATATAGATAGATATATCCAGGGACAACTGATGTTTTTAGGGTGAATTGTAATCGTGTAACTAGAAGCGCGTGACACACCTGTTGCTGTTTTCGGGCAGTGATGAAGTAGTGACCCAGACTGAGGAGGAAATGTGGAAATCCACGCTCTCTGGATCAACTCTTCACTCGCTGAGAGCACAGTGTCAGCTGTGAATTTGGCTCCCAGCGCCATTCGAGTGTCAGTAGATACAGTGAACTCACTTATCCTCACAGTGTCTCCATTCAGTCGTCCCCTCCATATAAAGCTGTGCTTTAGACACGCTCGTCATAATGGCACTCACATGTCACGTTGTTAAACAGGCCTTGGGCCAGTAAATTTCTGCTAGATTGAATTTAAAATATGTTGTACATTATGCTGAAATGTTTGTTATTGAAAAAAAAAATCATGCACACAAACAACACGCAACCTTTAAAAGTGTTTTATGAACAAAATATTTAAATTTGCACCTCAAAAACTATAGAGAACATTTTATATGGCAGGAATGTTTGAGCTTTGATTCCCGATAAATAAATCAGCTTTTGATTTTTGCTACATCTGTGTATTCGGTCACTTAAAACCCTTTGAAATAGCAATGCAGAGGTCGGTTATTGCAATAATATGTGCATAAGACTGTCAGGATTGGACCTGTTTTGTCATGTGTTTCAGTTCCTGTTTTGCCTTATTTGGTCTTGTTCCTGTCCTTGTTTAGTTTGATTATTAATTGATTCCCCGCACCTGTCTGTCCCTCGTTATCCAGTCCTTATAAGCCCCAGTCTGTTTAGTTTGTATTGGTCGATTCTGCTTGTGCAGGCTACTATGTGTGTTGCTCAAGCGTCTGTTGTGATGATTCCCAGTGTTTCCTTGATTAAAGACTGCTAAACGTTCCTTCGTGCATCCCGTGTTCTTTCTGAACAGCGTAACGTGACAGAGACAAGACAAAATTCTCTCTATTCAGAGATTAAATTTTAAAAAAAACTACGTCAACTCTGCGTATTAACTTGAAACAGATATGTGCCAAAATTCAGCACGGGTGATTTTTTATTACTTTTTCATTCACGGTCAACTTTTAATTACAGAAACTGATTATTTATCCTTGCCAAGTTCTTCTAGTATTGCATTTGGGCAGTGTTAAAACGTCCTTTTAGAAAACACTTTCTCCTGCCTCATTGTTAAAAATAAGCCACTGCCCAGACATTCAAATATCAAACTCAATAGCCCATACAAGTGTCATTATGTTTTGTTAAATGCAATTTCCATTCATTTTTTAAAAGTTATTCTTACTGTTAAGAATCGCAAGGCCAGCTATTTAAATTGATGTTTGAATAAACCAATGGTTTGGTGGAGCTATTTGGTCATCCTAGCTGGTGCAGAAAGGGCTAATAGAGAGTTTCTGCAGTGAAGACCTTGAAAGTTCAGGGACTTTCGAAGTGTTAATGTGCTTCTGCTGAAGAGTTACTGCACCAATCAGTTTGAAATCTCCTGTTTGCACTGTCAAACCACACATGTAGTCAGTTGGTGTGGTTCCTTTGTTTATTTGTGATTAAAAAAAGAGAATTGGCAAGGGACAGGAACCTCTTTTAAAGAAATCATCAAGGAAACCTCAGGTTTGTCACTTTAGATAAACAATGACCAATTTGGAAAATTTACTTTAGCACTTGTTCGCCATGCATTACAGTTCATCTGAGGATAATGTCTTAGGGTACTTGGACTGATGCTCAGGAAGACGTTTTCATTTTCATTTTTTTTAAAGATGTTTTTCTCCTGAACAATGCATTGCAAATTGCTCTGTATATGAGCACCAACATCCAATTAGCTTGTTCCTAAAAGAACATATGTCTGAGATGCTTGTTTAGACCATAACTTAAAATAGACCATTTCATGGAAGAAAGTGCGTTCTTCTCCGGTTACCTATTTGGAAAAACTCTTGAGTCTTATCTCGTAAAGACTACAAAGGGATGCTGCCATTTTAACATGAAAAACAAATAATTTAAATGTTTGCAGCTCACACAGCACAAGGTCATTTATGACAAAACTTATATTATTCAAATATTAGAGTATTTTGGTCTTCCTTTATACTTACATATGAATTGTGTAATTTGGTTGTGTATAAATATGTCAATGTATGTGATGTTTATGATGTTTAATAAAATCATTTTATTTTATAGCACAAAAATACACATATAAATGACATATTTCTTCATTTTCAGACATTAAACCTTGGAACCTTTATTTTGGCAATTTGTTGGCAAATAAATGTATTCTCTGTGAAGCGTGGCACTGTTCTTTTGACTGTGTGCTGTTTATGATAGTGTTTCAGCATCTCATAACAGCTTGATTCACAGTAAACGAACCAAACCTTTCAGAGACACTGAAAATTATGTTATCATGAGTTGCATGTGTGTAATCGATCACATTGTGTTTCAAACCCACAGCGCATATAAATTAAATCATGGCTGCTGTAATTTGAGTTATCCATATCTCAGTATTGATTTTATCTTGATATATCGTGCAGCCCTACCTGAGAGAACAACAGGAAGCAGCATCAAATGTGTTAAATGACCAAATAATTTACCCAAATGCTGATTTACTGAAAGACATTCAAGAACGAAAGTACACGCAATATGCAATGGCAAAGAAACAGCTTCCTTTTCAGAAAGTTTCTCCTTTTATTCCATCCATTTCTCACTGTGCATCCAATTGAAGATGCATTTAGGGGTTGTGGTTAAGCCAGACGGGTCACAATTGGGGCAACTGCGATGTGGAGGGGCAAAAAATCGAGGAGGAAGATATTAGTGCTGCATTTTCACAGGGGCAAGAAATTCCACCCGGCTCGAATATGTTTTGACTCCTCGTCAAACCCATGACTGTCAGTCGGTGGGCTATTTCTGGCAGGGACTTGGTTTCAGGCAGGGCCGGGCCCATTAGCGGTTAAAATTAGGGCGGCCCGCTTGTAACAACACACACTCTCTTCCAACAAAGGCGTGCGACGGTGAGGATAGCGGAGCAGTAGGGTGCAGTGTCATGGTCATGTGCCGCCCATCATCATTGGGTCGTGTGATTCGGGAGACAGCTGAGAGCGAGGGGAGCGGGGGGCTGTTTGTGGGGTTTTGGGTAGTGGAGGACACCCTTAGGCCAAACCTTTTTGTGCAGTTTGAAGTCATGAATGGGGCCCTAAAACATTATCAGTGTTGGTTCAATGAAACTCACCGGAGAGACAACTAGCACATGCGTATGTGCGATTGGGATCAAATGGGTTAGCTGACAAACGAAGCACTATCTTTGTGTTTTTCAGCTCCGGTGGGGCGATTAGGGAAGCGGGTGGACAATGCAGCACAATGTAACATGATTTGATTGTGCCTCTGAAGACCACATTGGCAGATGTGTCCTTGGTCTCTGAGCCCTCTATTGAAGTTTTTGTTTCTACGTCTTATTTATAAGAGGCCATTAGGACTGTGGGACAGCACACATCTCTGAAAGAAAATAAAACGCATAATAACAGCAAAAAAATGATCATTTTAAGTTAAATATAATGATTAGCATTTATTTTGCCCTTTGAAAAGCAGCTTTATGACTAGTTGAAAGTGTAATGCACATTTGTCTGAATGGTGACAGCCCTATGAAAGCTATACCTTGCTGTTCTTCTTGGGGGCCATTTGCACATTATCAACACGGCTTTTTAATTTTTGGATGTCTTTGACCGTTGTGATTCAGTGAAGTAAAAGAAACTGTTAAAACTGTGATGCAGTGAAGTAAAAGAAACGGTTAAAATTATGATTTTTATTTGTAGTCAAGTTGTCACTGTGTTAAAATGTTGTTTGAATGTCCTTTTAATGTTCGTTTTTAAAGGTCATTGCTAATAAATTTTCTGATTTTCTGATGTTTTGATTACATTAAAAGATGTTCAAATAATATGTATATTATAGCTTAAATTGCATATTTTATTAATATTAAACCACATGACTCCCTTAGTGACATTATAATTCAACATTCCTAGAATGTTGTTAACTAAATGTAAAAAATTGTTCGAAAGTTTGGGGTCGGTCAAAAATACAGTAGAAATTGTGAAATATTATTATAATTTAAAATACATTTGAATATATTTTACAATTTCATTAATTCCTGTGATGCAAAGCTGAATTTTCAGCATCATTCCTCCAGTCTTCAGTGTCACATGATCCTTCAGAAATCATTCTAATATGCTGATTTTTAATGCCCAAGAAACATTTCTTATTATTAACAGTGTTGAAAACAGTTGTGCTGTTTATTGTTTTTCTGGAAACTGTGATACATACAGGATTCTTTGATGAATAGAAATGTCAAAAGAACAGCATTTAATTTAAAGTAATCTTTTGTAAAATGTCTTTACTCTGACTTTTGGTCAATTTAATGCATCCTTGCTAAATAGCAGCATTAATTTCTTTCATAAAACAATTGTACTGAACCTAGCCTTTTGAACTGTAGTGTATTTGTTCAGGAAGGTTATTCTAACATTCTACTTAAAGGCGATTTTCTCAATATTTTGATTTTTTTTGCACCCTCAGATCCAGATTTTCAAATAGTTGTATCTCGGCCAAATATTGTCCTATCCTAACAAACCATACATCAATGGAAAGCTTACTTATTCAGCTTTGAGATGGCGTATAAATCTCAATTTCAAAAAATTGACCCTTATGACTGGTTTTGTGGTCCAGGGTCACATTTAATAATTTGAAGTTGCTTTTAGAACAGTTTATTAATGGTGTGTATGTGTTTGTTTGTTTGTGTTTTATACTAGGTGGGGCCAAGCAGACAAATAATGTGAAACGATGTGAGACAGCTGATGACAGCGAAATCAGATTAGCAGAAAAACAAGTGTAAGGTAGCTACATACCGCAGGAACACCTAAAGCCGCCCAGTGCCTGCAGTCTGACCCCGGTGGTGACGGAGGCAGCTGTCCTGTCTTTTTTGCCCTTCTCTGTCGCCATTAATTTCCCACAAAGGCCCCCAGTGACAGTTCCTTCATAGTGGCCATACTTGGAAACAAGGTGCATGACAGATATGGGGAGAATGGGATACACAATTTAGACACACAAAAACAGCCGCTGAGGGACCGCAGACTGCAGGGGACCACTGACACCTGGAAGGAGAGAGAGAGAGAGAAAAAGAAAACCTTTGCACTTCCTTGCAGTTATTCTGTTAAATCATGACTTCTTATAAATGCAGTAAAAATTATCAAATTAAAAAAATTTGGGGGTCAGTAAGATTTTGAAAGAAGTCTGAAAGAAAGAAATTCTGCTCACCGAGACTGCATTTAATTGATTAAAAATAACAGTTATATTGTGAAATAAATGAATATTTGTGATGTCAAAGCTGAATTTTCAGCATCATTACTCCAGTCTTCAATGTCACATGATCAGGATCATTCTAATTCTTAATGCTTAAGAAACATTATTATCAGTGTTGAAAACAGCTTTGCTGCTTAGTTTTTTTTCAAGATTCTTTGATTATAGGAATTTCAAAAGAACAGCTTTTATTGCAAATTGAAACGTTCTGTAACAATGTAAAAGTCCCTTTAAATCAATTTAATGCATTCTTGCCAAATAAAATAATTAATGTCCTTGAAAAAAAACTGACCCCAAGCTTTTGAATGGTGTAGCAGTAAAGCTGCGTGTGCAATATAATGTGCCACAAAAAAACAGTAGTGTATAATTTTGTCTCGCTGCATGCTTTTTTATAGCTTGTTACTGGAAAAGCTAGACTGTTTTGCAAACAGCTACTGTCAGGCTATATGTTGCACTGCTAATTTAAGTAGTAGTGTAATGTATTTTAATAATCAATCATAATAATAAGAAAATATTTGTAATGTTTTATGCATTTATTATTTTATATAAAAATAATCCTTGACATTTTCAGTTTCAGTCCACCAATTCCAGTTCCACAATATATTTTCCTCCAATTTCATATCATACATCATATTATATTTTAAGAAATGACTTTGAATTATACCAACATTTGATTCAATTGAACTGGATGATGAGCAAACTTTAGATTTCATGTTGCAGTTCATCATCTAGGAAAAAATTGTGATGAAATCTAATTTTTGTTAGAGCGAACATTAGAAACACTTCAGAAGAAAAAACGAGTTTTGTAGGTTTGATAATTTTACAGATTCGATTTTAAATTGCTAGTAAAGTAGCTTTTGCCATGGTTTCTTAAGAAACCGTCATCTGTCTGGTCATTGCTCCTCAGGGCCCTAAATATTGCCTCTCAGCTATGTAAATGAGATATGTTAATGAATAGCTTCTTTCATCACATGGAGTGCAATGCAACTATTCTGTCTATGTGTACCTAGGCTTGTGTTTATGAAGAGAGTGTGCCAAGCACTCAGAGTAAATGAAAATATACACTGGGAGAACCATCTCAGGCATCTCCTATAACAAGCTGCAGAAACTCTCTGAAGCATTGCTGCTATGTTGTGGGGAATCTTGAGAATCTGAAGCTTAAACCACTGTGCCTTCAAGCCTTCAGCGAGACCTCAGGGGTGAGGGGGTGACTGTGGATCATCACCACCCGCTCACACGATTAAAATGATTTTCCAGGATCTGGGCCACAAAGGTTTATGTCACGGACTGCTGGAAAGTGATTTGCTGGAGTCTTAGTTGAATGAGTTGGGCGTCATTGTGTGGTCTTGACTAAAACCTAAACTTACGCCGCATATGTCTTGACTGATAAAATATGAAAATGTACAGCGATAGTGTGAATACTGGGTGCTAAATTGAGCAATGAACTTAGAGAATGCACACTTTTACAGCATGGCACCTTGGGAAACATGTAATACGCTTGTTCCGCTCAAAAACACACTGGTAGCACGTACTTGGATCATGTTCCGCATGGCAGGAGTTCCTGATTCTTGTGGCATCTCAATAAAACCAAACACAGTAAATAAACATAAACGTACAGTATCATCTTATCCAATATAGAGTGGCAAAAAGTCAATCACAGACATAGAGGCAGATAAATGTCATTGGGCCTCATTCATGTAAAAACAAGCAGAACAAATTTCTGCATTTCTGCAAACCTTTTTCCATGCATGAAATATATAAAACCATACATAAATTGCAGCTTTCAATTCAATATTTTATGAAAGAATGGTTTTCCAAATAATTTATATTGTTATATATACATATTATTTTATATGTTATATATACATATTTTATATATTTAATATATAATAGTTTCTTTTAGAAACTATATAGTATAGTTTCTCTTGCTTTCATTCTTATTGGACATACATCTTTGATCAGTCAGTATTACAAACTTTAGTTTTTTTTATATAATTGTGTATAAAATGTGACTTTTTAAATATACAATATATTTTTTAAAAATGTCTTTTTTTTTTTATAATTGGCTCAACAAATTGATTCAGCAACTTTTTTGGTGTTGGTGTCTGACAAATTAATTTTATATAATATATTATTCTCTCATCTTGTCTTACCTCGGACAACCATTTGTTGTTGACCCTAATACTACTCATGTAACCAATTATTTCTATGTACTGAGGAAGCCAGCTTCAGAAATGGCTGTCGTCGCTGTCATGTGTACACATCATAAGTCTTCCGTGTGACTTTTGCTTTGACTTGATCAGGTTTCATTTGAGAACCTAGAAAAGCCCTTTTATGTCAGTAGCTTGGGTCCTGTGACCAGCAGAGGCCATCATCTTGCAGTATTTCAGGATGAGGTCACAATCTTTTTCTTTACTCAGGCGCTCTGCCAGTTTCTCGACACCTGGCTCGGGACTGACAGCTCTATGGGCGTCCCCATGAATCACCAGTCATGTGGCGGGGCCTCCACACACTCAGACAGACACAGAGTTATAAACAGCTCTGTAACCCTAGTAGGACAGCTGAAAAAGAGACTCAAGAAACAAAATGACAATTATTATTTTTTTTAAAAGTACTTTGTTTATAATGTTGACCAATAAAAGATGTATGCCCAGTGAGAATGAAAGCAATAGAAAAAATAAACTATATAATATATTTTATATACATTGCATATCAAAATATATTATTTAGAATATATATATAAACCTTTGTACATTTTCTCTCATCTTGTCTTACCTCGGACAACCATTTGTTGTTGACCCTAATACTACTCATGTAACCAATTATTTCTATGTACTGAGGAAGCCAGCTTCAGAAATGGCTGTCGTCGCTGTCATGTGTACACATCATAAGTCTTCCGTGTGACTTTTGCTTTGACTTGATCAGGTTTCATTTGAGAACCTAGAAAAGCCCTTTTATGTCAGTAGCTTGGGTCCTGTGACCAGCAGAGGCCATCATCTTGCAGTATTTCAGGATGAGGTCACAATCTTTTTCTTTACTCAGGCGCTCTGCCAGTTTCTCGACACCTGGCTCGGGACTGACAGCTCTATGGGCGTCCCCATGAATCACCAGTCATGTGGCGGGGCCTCCACACACTCAGACAGACACAGAGTTATAAACAGCTCTGTAACCCTAGTAGGACAGCTGAAAAAGAGACTCAAGAAACAAAATGAGCGGCCAAGAGTGAAGAGCACTATCTATCTATCTATCTATCTATCTATCTGTCTATCTATCTGTCTGTCTGTCTGTCTGTCTGTCATCTATCTGTCTGTCTATCTATCTATCTATCATCTATCTGTCTGTCTGTCTGTCTATCTGTCTGTCTGTCTGTCTATCTGTCTGTCTATCTATCTGTCTGTCTGTCTGTCTGTCTGTCTGTCTTGTCTGTCTGTACTGAGCTGTTAGTCTTTAATCTATGCAAACTGATATGAGATGCCTGAGGAGCCCATAATTAGCTCATTAGTAGTGGTATTTCTATTAATTAACATCTACATATCGTTAAAACCTGTTAAGTATGCTGATGCCGTAGAGGGACGCAGACATGTGAATCTGGCCCCGGTCGGTAGCGGAGACTTTTCTGAGGAATACATTACATTCAGCTTCAAGTCAGACGGGTCATTCATTCTGCGGCTATAAAAGGCATCATTATACAGCCCTAAATACACCATTTGAAAAACATTTCTCACATTTTAGCTTTGCTCCATTTGGGATCATCTGGTAATTTGTTCATTGACGCACCGATATCACTATCTCGGCATCACCTTAATTAAACATCGAGACATATCTCCTAATTAAGACCTTTTTCAAGCCTTTTCAATGTCCTCCTGGAAGAAAAGGCCTGTTTTTCTTGCCCGTCTCCTCCCCAGCATTTTTCTGCCGCCTTCATAGAGTTTAATTGAATGCTCATATAGTGCGTTTGCTGTATGTGAGCTGGGCGGGACAAAAGGCAGGGCAGACGAGGGGATGAAAAGGATGTCGCCGGCTTGAGAAGCCTTTCTACAAATGCACTCATTAACAGATGAAAGATCTACGCTACATATTCCTCTAATTCACGCCACAACAGGTGCAAATCAAAAAATTATTGTGATATGACTCTTTGACCCTGTTTGTTGGTACTACACTCTCAAAGGGCTGTTTTCTTCTTTAAATGTTTGTATGCGTGTGCAGGGCCTTTGTGTGAGTGGAGATTTTTCATTGTGAAGTATCCTTAGAGACTGCTGTGCATTGTTCAAATACATAAGTGTAACTGATGTACTGCATGAATTCAGTAATATGTATGTTCATACATTTTTGAAGGGAAGTATGTTTCATACAATGAAGTCAGGAAGCAGACGGCTCCTTATGAAGCCCAAAAATATAGTATCAAAGAAGGTCCAAGAATAAAGCATCTCAGTCTATTCTCCCGCTTTCCAAAAACTTGCTAAAATTAATTCATTTCTCTTTCATGAAATTTTAATTTATTATTAATCTGGAGGTAGTTGAAAAGCACTGTATTCTTCCACTACAGTGACTTTATATTGAGGAGGACTACAGGAGAGCAAACACGTCAGACAAACTGATTGTCATTAAAGTATGTGGCACATTCTGGAAGTCATTTATTTTTCCTTCCCATTGTTAAAATGATTCATCTCTAGCTGAAAGAATGTTGCAACACAAGAAAGTTCCTTTTTAGAATGCTGTTGATTTCCCACGTATATTGAGGACTGTTCCCTCAAGGTCGAACAGGAAAAATAGTGCCCCTCAAGAGGCTCCAAATGCTTGATTAAATTACATCTTATATATAAAGGCAAGCGAAGCGTTTTCGGTTTCTATATATTGTTAGCATCCACGTACATCTCAGCAGATCTATTAGTGTTCAGAGTAAAGTGCTAGAAAGTAATAGTGAAAACGTACATCTGAAGTAATTTATTATTGTTCAGTACATCTTGTTCCTTTATTTTCAAATAGTTGTATCTTGACCAAATATTGTCCTATCCTAACAAACCATACATCAATGGAAAGCTTATTTATTCAGCTTTCAGGTGGTGTATAAATCTCAATTTTGAAAAATTGACACTTAAGACTGGTTTTGTGGTCCAGGGTCACATTTGTCCTAATCCAATTATTTGAAAGTAGCTTTTTATTTTTAGGTGGAAGTCTAGGACAAGTGTTCTTTTTAAAAAAATGCATTACTGCATTACTTCTAAACGTTGTCTTAATATTTCTGGGAGATATTTGTCTCGGCACATCTCGACCGCCCCATTGAAAAGAACCCCGTCACACCTGGCCATATTCGTCCAGACATCACATGTCTTGCTTTCACTGAACCTCATCTGGGCTGCCATAGAGACACGGGACGTCCTCACAAAAGAGACACTGACACAGGCCAGTGAGGCAAAGGGCTGTAACAAAGAGACAAGGGGGATGGGGAACGTTCATTTAGCTTGACATACACAGTCAAAGTGCAATATCAAAAAGCTACACAGAGCAACAACAAAAACCCTCATGTGATTGCCAAAACCCTGCACTGCATCAAATTCAGTCAGCTGCAAATGATATGAACTTCTAGGAGGATGTTTGCATATTAGGTTTCAATAATGTTTTTACCTACTTTATTTGGGAGCTTTTGTTCCCATATCTTTTGCTTCTTGATGCCAAGGCATGAGCGTGGAGGAACATATTCATTTGATTTCACCCATTTGACACTTTTATTCCATTTGCATCAAGTGGCCCTCAATGGGCATCTCACCTCCCGCTCTAATTAAAATGATGTTATGAATAGACTCCTTTCACTCCACCCAGCTAATAGATAAACGTGTAAAGACTCCATCTCCAATAGACCCTCTGTAGAATGGAGATCATACAGGGCAAAAGCAGGAGAAGAACCAGCTGGATGCTCAGTGTTTGCATATAGCGCATTAGGGTTCGCGCTGACACGCTAACGACTGCATTTGCAATTATTTTTGCTTTAAAAAGAGGGATAAAATGGGGTGCACAAAGGAGGTTAAGCTGTTTTGGCCAACCTGATAACCATAAAGACACTGGGGAAACATTGTAAATGGAAAGTCAGAATGATAAAAGCAAACATACAAAACAATTAGCATTTTGACCAATTTTTTGGGATAGGTTAGTAGCTAAAATTAGGAATGTTTAAGTCTTAGTTGAACAACTAGGCTACATCTATTTTGTTTTATGACAAATCTAAGAGGATGTTTATATATATATACACACACACATATACATATATATATATATTTATTAGCCATTGTCTCTCGTCGTGTATTGATGTTGTAACCTGCTGTCGGTGAGTCTAGTCTGTTCATGCCACGTCAAGTCTGTTCATGTCAAGTCAAGTCTGTTCATGCCTCGTCAAGTCAAGTCAAGTCTGTTCATGCCTCGTCAAGTCAAGTCAAGTCTGTGTATCTTGTCTGGATATTGTTTGGATGTTTGGATCACTTTGTAAATAAACTGCACTTGGGTTCTCACTTCAACTCGCCTTCAGTGGACTGATTCGTTACATTCTCTCTGAAGCATATTCCTCATAGCCTCTTAAATCAAATAGGTGGCTTGAAATTTCTGTTAACATGTGATTATAATATTTCTAAAATCCCCCTCAAATTATCCAAATTTCATCAGCAAGCTCTTCTTGCTTTGAAAAAATTGTTACAAATTCTCACAATTTCTCTCCTCACACTCCCTTCATTTAGAATAATGGCAATATTGTTTAAAATAAATGTTTAATTTTTAACAAATTGGTTTAACAGAGACATTAATCATCTTATAAAAATGTTTGACAATTCTGGGAATCTTTTAACTTATGAACAATTCATGTCTATTCACAGTTTCCCTGTACAGTTTAGGGAATTTAATTAAGTTATTTTTTATTAATTCAGACTTATTCAGCTGGTCAAAAGTCAAAAATTGTCCAAAATTTGCTATAATTCTTTATCTGTGACAAACCCAAAAAATTTTTTAGAAGGTGTCGAACTAACTGAGAAAAAAATGCATTAACAAACATATTTGTAATATTTTCCAAAGACAAAATAAAATATCTTCTTTCTAGAGGAAACTTTTTGGAAGTCTATAATTGAGAATATTGACTGGAGATGGGCTTGGTTAATTCCCTTTAAATATTGTATTAATAATAAAATAAAATAAAAGTACATCCTTGTACACAAAAGTACAAGTATTTTTTGACTGTAAAGTCGTGAAAACAGGTTCTGGGTGGAACTGGCAGAATTTATGTTTCATTTAATGAATATTAATTATTGTTTTATTTTAAAGGATGTTATTTTGTATTATGAAAACAAAAGCAATAAAGATCTAGAATTTATTGTTAACCTTTTTATTGTAATGGCAAAATTTCATATACATAAGCAAAAATATATTAATTCATCTCCTATGTTAAATTTGTTTTGTATTGATTCTTATTGTTATACTTCTTCAATAAGACATGTTGAAAATACTATTACATAATCTTCAATCTTCCCCCTGGTACTTTGTAATGTCTTTATATGTAAAACTTTACTGTTCACTATGCTTTGTTTGTTTTTATATGTTTATAATTTGTATTGTAATTATTTGTATGTTCATGTTCTTGTTCTCTGCAATAAAATAAATGTTGAATGAAAGTTCCCTTTCATGGGAACTTCGAACTGCGTCCTCTAGGTTTCTTGCCATGCTGCGGACGCAAGCTTCAGACGAAGAAGTGAATGATGTGTGCTCCCGGCGCCTATTTATACTATAGTCGCACCGGTAGTGACGTCATGGCTGTCGCCGGCCAACAAGTTGGTGTTTTTTTTCAATGTATGCTTCAGACACGGGTCACGACGAGGCGTTCCCCATAGCGACCCCTAGAGGACGTAGTTCGAAGTTCCCATGAAAGGGAACGTCTCAGGTTACTTATGTAACCATGGTTCCCTGAGTAGGGAACGAGACACTGCGTCCTCTAGGTTTCTTGCCATGCTGCGGACGCAAGCTTCAGACGAAGAAGTGAATGATGTGTGCTCCCGGCGCCTATTTATACTATAGTCGCACCGGTAGTGACGTCATGGCTGTCGCCGGCCAACAAGTTGGTGTTTTTTTTCAATGTATGCTTCAGACACGGGTCACGACGAGGCGTTCCCCATAGCGACCCCTAGAGGACGTAGTTCGAAGTTCCCATGAAAGGGAACGTCTCAGGTTACTTATGTAACCATGGTTCCCTGAGTAGGGAACGAGACACTGCGTCCTCTAGGTTTCTTGCCATGCTGCGGACGCAAGCTTCAGACGAAGAAGTGAATGATGTGTGCTCCCGGCGCCTATTTATACTATAGTCGCACCGGTAGTGACGTCATGGCTGTCGCCGGCCAACAAGTTGGTGTTTTTTTTCAATGTATGCTTCAGACACGGGTCACGACGAGGCGTTCCCCATAGCGACCCCTAGAGGACGTAGTTCGAAGTTCCCATGAAAGGGAACGTCTCAGGTTACTTATGTAACCATGGTTCCCTGAGTAGGGAACGAGACACTGCGTCCTCTAGGTTTCTTGCCATGCTGCGGACGCAAGCTTCAGACGAAGAAGTGAATGATGTGTGCTCCCGGCGCCTATTTATACTATAGTCGCACCGGTAGTGACGTCATGGCTGTCGCCGGCCAACAAGTTGGTGTTTTTTTTCAATGTATGCTTCAGACACGGGTCACGACGAGGCGTTCCCCATAGCGACCCCTAGAGGACGTAGTTCGAAGTTCCCATGAAAGGGAACGTCTCAGGTTACTTATGTAACCATGGTTCCCTGAGTAGGGAACGAGACACTGCGTCCTCTAGGTTTCTTGCCATGCTGCGGACGCAAGCTTCAGACGAAGAAGTGAATGATGTGTGCTCCCGGCGCCTATTTATACTATAGTCGCACCGGTAGTGACGTCATGGCTGTCGCCGGCCAACAAGTTGGTGTTTTTTTTCAATGTATGCTTCAGACACGGGTCACGACGAGGCGTTCCCCATAGCGACCCCTAGAGGACGTAGTTCGAAGTTCCCATGAAAGGGAACGTCTCAGGTTACTTATGTAACCATGGTTCCCTGAGTAGGGAACGAGACACTGCGTCCTCTAGGTTTCTTGCCATGCTGCGGACGCAAGCTTCAGACGAAGAAGTGAATGATGTGTGCTCCCGGCGCCTATTTATACTATAGTCGCACCGGTAGTGACGTCATGGCTGTCGCCGGCCAACAAGTTGGTGTTTTTTTTCAATGTATGCTTCAGACACGGGTCACGACGAGGCGTTCCCCATAGCGACCCCTAGAGGACGTAGTTCGAAGTTCCCATGAAAGGGAACGTCTCAGGTTACTTATGTAACCATGGTTCCCTGAGTAGGGAACGAGACACTGCGTCCTCTAGGTTTCTTGCCATGCTGCGGACGCAAGCTTCAGACGAAGAAGTGAATGATGTGTGCTCCCGGCGCCTATTTATACTATAGTCGCACCGGTAGTGACGTCATGGCTGTCGCCGGCCAACAAGTTGGTGTTTTTTTTCAATGTATGCTTCAGACACGGGTCACGACGAGGCGTTCCCCATAGCGACCCCTAGAGGACGTAGTTCGAAGTTCCCATGAAAGGGAACGTCTCAGGTTACTTATGTAACCATGGTTCCCTGAGTAGGGAACGAGACACTGCGTCCTCTAGGTTTCTTGCCATGCTGCGGACGCAAGCTTCAGACGAAGAAGTGAATGATGTGTGCTCCCGGCGCCTATTTATACTATAGTCGCACCGGTAGTGACGTCATGGCTGTCGCCGGCCAACAAGTTGGTGTTTTTTTTCAATGTATGCTTCAGACACGGGTCACGACGAGGCGTTCCCCATAGCGACCCCTAGAGGACGTAGTTCGAAGTTCCCATGAAAGGGAACGTCTCAGGTTACTTATGTAACCATGGTTCCCTGAGTAGGGAACGAGACACTGCGTCCTCTAGGTTTCTTGCCATGCTGCGGACGCAAGCTTCAGACGAAGAAGTGAATGATGTGTGCTCCCGGCGCCTATTTATACTATAGTCGCACCGGTAGTGACGTCATGGCTGTCGCCGGCCAACAAGTTGGTGTTTTTTTTCAATGTATGCTTCAGACACGGGTCACGACGAGGCGTTCCCCATAGCGACCCCTAGAGGACGTAGTTCGAAGTTCCCATGAAAGGGAACGTCTCAGGTTACTTATGTAACCATGGTTCCCTGAGTAGGGAACGAGACACTGCGTCCTCTAGGTTTCTTGCCATGCTGCGGACGCAAGCTTCAGACGAAGAAGTGAATGATGTGTGCTCCCGGCGCCTATTTATACTATAGTCGCACCGGTAGTGACGTCATGGCTGTCGCCGGCCAACAAGTTGGTGTTTTTTTTCAATGTATGCTTCAGACACGGGTCACGACGAGGCGTTCCCCATAGCGACCCCTAGAGGACGTAGTTCGAAGTTCCCATGAAAGGGAACGTCTCAGGTTACTTATGTAACCATGGTTCCCTGAGTAGGGAACGAGACACTGCGTCCTCTAGGTTTCTTGCCATGCTGCGGACGCAAGCTTCAGACGAAGAAGTGAATGATGTGTGCTCCCGGCGCCTATTTATACTATAGTCGCACCGGTAGTGACGTCATGGCTGTCGCCGGCCAACAAGTTGGTGTTTTTTTTCAATGTATGCTTCAGACACGGGTCACGACGAGGCGTTCCCCATAGCGACCCCTAGAGGACGTAGTTCGAAGTTCCCATGAAAGGGAACGTCTCAGGTTACTTATGTAACCATGGTTCCCTGAGTAGGGAACGAGACACTGCGTCCTCTAGGTTTCTTGCCATGCTGCGGACGCAAGCTTCAGACGAAGAAGTGAATGATGTGTGCTCCCGGCGCCTATTTATACTATAGTCGCACCGGTAGTGACGTCATGGCTGTCGCCGGCCAACAAGTTGGTGTTTTTTTTCAATGTATGCTTCAGACACGGGTCACGACGAGGCGTTCCCCATAGCGACCCCTAGAGGACGTAGTTCGAAGTTCCCATGAAAGGGAACGTCTCAGGTTACTTATGTAACCATGGTTCCCTGAGTAGGGAACGAGACACTGCGTCCTCTAGGTTTCTTGCCATGCTGCGGACGCAAGCTTCAGACGAAGAAGTGAATGATGTGTGCTCCCGGCGCCTATTTATACTATAGTCGCACCGGTAGTGACGTCATGGCTGTCGCCGGCCAACAAGTTGGTGTTTTTTTTCAATGTATGCTTCAGACACGGGTCACGACGAGGCGTTCCCCATAGCGACCCCTAGAGGACGTAGTTCGAAGTTCCCATGAAAGGGAACGTCTCAGGTTACTTATGTAACCATGGTTCCCTGAGTAGGGAACGAGACACTGCGTCCTCTAGGTTTCTTGCCATGCTGCGGACGCAAGCTTCAGACGAAGAAGTGAATGATGTGTGCTCCCGGCGCCTATTTATACTATAGTCGCACCGGTAGTGACGTCATGGCTGTCGCCGGCCAACAAGTTGGTGTTTTTTTTCAATGTATGCTTCAGACACGGGTCACGACGAGGCGTTCCCCATAGCGACCCCTAGAGGACGTAGTTCGAAGTTCCCATGAAAGGGAACGTCTCAGGTTACTTATGTAACCATGGTTCCCTGAGTAGGGAACGAGACACTGCGTCCTCTAGGTTTCTTGCCATGCTGCGGACGCAAGCTTCAGACGAAGAAGTGAATGATGTGTGCTCCCGGCGCCTATTTATACTATAGTCGCACCGGTAGTGACGTCATGGCTGTCGCCGGCCAACAAGTTGGTGTTTTTTTTCAATGTATGCTTCAGACACGGGTCACGACGAGGCGTTCCCCATAGCGACCCCTAGAGGACGCAGTGTCTCGTTCCCTACTCAGGGAACCATGGTTACATAAGTAACCTGAGACGTTTCTTTATATAAAGGTGTCTGCTGAAAGCATTAATTTATGTTGCAAAGAGAAGTAACAATTAAAAAGGACACAAACAAATCAACTCTCAAGACTGTTTGGGGGGTAAATTATTCTCTCAGTTCTGCGTTGGCATTGACACGACAGAGAATTGCACGCGGACATTTACTGTACATCTACTGCGCGTGACAGAAACGGATTGACGTCAGCCTTTGAAACTGAAGCAAGTGTCATTTGGGAGGATGACGGTCAAGAACCCTATGAACCCAAGAACAGGTAAAAGACATTCAGTGGCGCAAGATCGTTATAATTACCATCTGTCTGTAAGGTAAACATTTTTGTCTAGATGCACTTAAGATATTTATTTCATTTTTGTCGAGCATCCAAATAAAATTGTATCATCATGTTTAAATTTAGAATTTATTATATGCATTAAATTCTCTGTCTGTCTGTCTGTAGGGCTGCAGGAGCTTCTCTTGTCAGGAAGCCCATGAGAGATTCCCCCACACATTTACCACCAATGAGAGAAATGCCCACAATGCTCTCCAAATACTGTTACAGCGGCCTGCTGCTCACTCCAGGTTAGGACACATGCAGTTGTGGAATTCTTGGGCTTCTTGTTAGTCAAAACCTTTGAAATGATAGACAGCCTTTGGCTGTGAAGAACTGTGGGGAAAAATGTGAAAGCCCAAAGAAAATACAGGTAATTATTAGAATCAGCACTTGGATGTCAGAACAATCAAAACAGATGTCACAGTTTGGTCTTGTTTTCCAGTCAAGTATATTGTTTTACAACAATATTAATTCATTTCCAACATTAATCAAACTTCAGGCAAGATGACGTAACACAATAAATCTGATTGCAAAACCTCATTCTCTGACATCACTGAGTGTTTTGATAAGTATAAATATATTTAAAAAAAATTATGGGGTTCACGGGTTTTTCCCAATAGGATGAGAACGTTTATATATTATCTGAAAAGAAGTCTTATTATTTTACACAATTTTGCTTCACAAGTTAATGTTTTACTGCAAAACAAGCAAAAACTGCTGATCAAAAATCATTTTTTTTGGCAATTCCTTCTAGGTCCACTAAAAAATTATAGCTTTTTGGTGTACATTTACATTTGTTTATTAAGCCAGTGCTTTATACAAAGGTATTTACAAATGAGGAAATGTACAATAATAAAAAATAAATAAATTAAAAAAATTTTTTTTTTTAACATTTAATGTTAGTGCTACCAGATTCAAATGGCTTTGATGTATTCAAATACATCATCTTCTAAAACAGTGGTTATAATGCATGAAACTGCCAGAGTGCTTCTGAACAGGTTCATGATGCAGTGCGAGACAGTAGTCTTCAATCTCCTGCACTACACTGCCCCTATGTGGACATAAAGCTAGCACCTAATACTACTCATGCAGAAGACATCATGATGCTTGTGGCATTAAGAGAGAGTCATGGGCGTCGCTAGGCCATTTTTAGGGGGGCTATAGCCTGCGAGAAACAGAGAGGCTATTATTATTATTATCATACCCTCACTGGGGGCTGAGCCCCCCCTAAAATGAAAATCCTAGAATCGCCCCTGGAGAGAGTCATTAAATAGAAAACAAGAATTAGATAAAAAGATGGAGAACCAAAATTATTTAGCACTTCTCGCCATATGCCAAAATTACATTTTCACTTCACAAGATGTTAATCAATGGACTGGAGTTGTGTGGATTATTGTGATGTTATTATCAGCAGTTTGGACTCTCATTCTGACGGCACCCATTCACTGCAGAGGATCCATTGATGAGAAAGTGATGCAATACAAAATTTCTCCAAATCTGTTCCGATGAAGAAACAAACTCAACTACATCTTGGATGGCCTGAGGGTATAGAGTAAATCTAAAGCAAATTTTCATTTTTGGTTGAACTATTCCTTTAAGCCATACAGTCTGACAATGCACTCCGTTATTGGTCAAGACTGATGTTATGTAGCTATACAGAAACTGATTTAAAGGGATAGTTCACCCAAAAAGTTATCTGACAACCTGTTAACAAAGCCCTATTGGGAAATCTAGTCAAAAGCCTCCTCTGCAAACTGTACACAGTGATAAAGTTCCTTCATGGATGTGTTGCTACAGATGCTGTAGGGCTTTTTCCTCTCAACCTTGAAATCTCAAGTGTTGAGGAAACACTTCTACTGCAGAGTTGATCCTGGCGATAACGTGTTAACTGAATGCAATCTGCATGTGTGCCGCTTGTCATTGAGGCTCTCTGTGTGAGCAATGAAAGCACAACGAGGCTACATTTATTTAAATTAAAAAAAAAATACAGTAAAAACAGCAATATTGTGAAATAGTATTATAATTTTAGATAACTGTTTTCTATTTGAATTTATATCAAAATGTAATTTATTCCTGTGATGCAAAGCTGAGGTTTCAGCATCATTACTCAAGTCTTCAGTGTCACATGATCCTTCAGAAATATGATGATTTGCTGCATTAGAAACATTTCTTATTATTATCAGGGTTGAAAAGAGTTGTGCTGCTTAATATTTGTGGAAACTGTGATTATTTTTTAAGGATTCTTTGATGAATAGAAAGTTCAAAAGAACAGCATTGATTTACTGTCACTTTTGATCAGTTTAATGCATCCTTGCTGAATAAAAGTATTAATTTATTTCAAACAAACCAAAAAATCTTACAGACCCCAAACTTTTGAATGGTAGTGTTTCTGCAGTACATAGTATGCTATATTTTCTGCAGTATATAGTATGCTAATTTTCAGTATGCATAGATATACATCTGTAAATAGCACAAATGCACATTCACAATTCTGTCTATTGGCTTTTTCTTTTTCTCTTTATTTTATTACTATATTGTTATCTAAAATGTATTGTCTACTCTCTACTCTATTATTATAGTTTTTATTACCTTAAATTATATGTATGTCTGCGTTTGTACCTGTACTGGAAGCTTCCTGACACCATGACGAATTCCTTGTGTGTGTAAACACACTTGGCAATAAAGCTCTTTCCGATTCTGATATACATAACATATAATAAGCAAGTGACAAATATGCAGGTTTGCTGAAATGTGAAATATACAGTACAACAGAGCACACTGGTCTGTATCTCACAATGCATTGTGCTCAACTTGACCTTGCATTTCCACTGTGACAAATGAAACACAACAGACTTTAGTCAGGGTAGATGCTGTATTTAATTCAACACAAATGAAACTGTGAGGGATAAAAGTGATGAGGCTGTACTGTGCATCTTAGTGCTGATCACAAAAAATTTTTTCCCCAGATTTTTTCTGATATTGTAAAAAATAGACGTGACCTAGAATGTACGTCTGTCCCTCCTGGCCTCATTTTTATTCATGTCAAATTAAATAAAGCATCTACCATAAATAATAGTATACAGTTTTCAAACAGTAGAACACTAGTATCCTTCATGTCAAAATACTATTCAGTTAAATCAAATAAACCTTGCTCAATGCTACAACCACCGCTAGAGGAAATGGCTTCAGCTCTTTAGCAATCCCTGCTGGTTGATTAGAAATGTAATGTTAAATTAGATTAAGTTGGCATGGAATTACCCAATAGATACAAAAACATCTTACATACACATAAACAGTGTGGGGTCAGAAAGCTTGATTAACTGATACATTTTTTTATTAATACTTTTATTCAGGTGCACTGAATTGATCAAAAGTGACAGTTAAAGACATTTTGTTATAACATATTTCTTCTTCAAATTAAAACTGTTATTTTAAACTTTCTATTCATCAAAGAATTCTGAAAAAAAAAAAAAATTATCACAGTTTCCACAAAAATATTAAGATTAATTAATTATTAATTTTTAACATTGATAATAATAAGAAATGTTTCTTTAGCAGCAAATCAGCATATTAGAATGATTTCTGAAGGATCATGTGACACTGAAGACTGGAGTAATGATGCTGAAAATTCAGCTTTGCCATTACAGGAATAAATTACATTTAAAATATATTAAACTAAGTAAACAGTTATTTTAAATGGTAATAACATTTCACAATATTACTGTTTTTAGTGTATTTTTTATTAAATAAATGCATCTTTAAAAAACCTTAAGTGGTCTGTGCAATGAATGATGGCTATATTCATGCTATAGTCATATGTTAAGAAAGAAACCTACAGATGTGAATTAAGATTCGAAAGCTGTTGTAAGAAGAGTGTCAATGATTATAAAAGCGTAAGAAGTAAATATGATTGTGACAGTAGTCAGTTAAGCACACATTACTGCACTAAACCCATCTCTCTCTCACACACACACACACGCACATCTTTGTTCTGCCAGAGCTGCATATGGAGTCTCCCTGCCTAATGCAAAGTTCTGGTTAAACATTGTCCCAAAGTTTGCGTTCTGCCTTCTGTTGTTTTTACACTAAAGCCCAGGCAATTGTTGGAGGCATTATTGACTTTGTAATTAAACTATTTTAAGATCAAGATTTTGTAATCATTACATTTCAAGCCATCTGTTCCTGTCCGAGGCCCGAAATGGATTTTCCCTTTGAGGAGATAAAGGCCAGCACAATTTGTCTTTACACACAGACAAATGCTGAAATCCTCATCTGAGCCGGGCGAGTTTGCACCAGCACCATACATACAAATTATGATGCAATTATATGATTTCAGCTGATCTGATTATGGATTTATTAGCATCCATCTGCTCAAAGACTAACAAAGCTGAATTTATAGAACCCAGGGATGAATAAACCACTCCTAGAGTCATAATATATGAACATCTTGTGGCCTTGATGCCTGGTTTTAGTCAACATAATTATCAACAATGTTAATTTAACAATGCAGAAATCAACTAATCTCTTCACATAAAGATCCACAATTGTGCTTCCAGTTTGAAATGCCCTTAACCAGAGTTATTATAGTTAACTGTGATTATACATTTGTGTAATTGAAATATGAAATAAAATAAAATAAATAAAAATGTGACATACAAAACAGAAATGAAATGAAAATTAGAAATGTTGCTGTGGCAACCAACTAAACTAAGGTTATGTCGAAGCACTAAAATTACAAACTGAAAATAACAAAAACTAAAAATGAAGTAAAACTTAAGTAAAACCTAAATAGAGATAAATTAAACAAATAGTAATATAACAAAAAAAATGTACTATAAGATATACAAATGAGCTAAAAACATGTCTCACCTTCTGTGAGTACAGCAGAGATGTTGAATTACAGATAAGGTTTCAGTCATGACGGCCCACCAGTTGACCCCATGAACACAGTATTAATGGGGGGCAAAGATGACACCATTTCTCTGATCTCTGTGGTCCCCTGGAGAGGCAGCAGTGCATTCTGGGAGTGATAAGGAGCAGGACTTCCATACATGCAGGGTGTCGAGATGGAGCAGGAATGAGCGATGCTGGATCCTGAAATAGGACAAAATAAAGAAGCATAAGACAGTAATGGAAGACATTTTAGGTAAAAATAGCCATGCATAAAAGCCTCGTTAAATATATAAGGGAGGCTGGGTCTAGTTGTCACACTATGTATAAGCAAATTCAGCTTTGATCACAGAAATCACATTTTAAAATATATTCAAGTTATTTTAAATTGCAATAATGTTTCACAATATTACAGTTTTTACTGTATTTTTGAAAAAATAAATGCAGCCTTGGGAAGCATAAGAGACTTCTTGAATCTTTCTTTGATAATGCAAATACAATGACACATATAAAAAACTTGTGACAACTAGCCCCGGTCTCCCTTAGCTGTATTTCAGAATCAGAATCAGAATCAGAATCAGAATCAGAATGAGCTTTATTGCCAGGTATGTTTACACATACGAGGAATTTGTTTTCGTGACAGAAGCTTCCACAGTGTAACAGAATGACAGTGACAGAACAAAAAAAACACAGATAATAAAAAAAAAAAAAAAATAAAAAAAATAAATTGAACAAGTAAAGTAAGGAATAAAAAAGATACAAATCGACAATTGTATGTACAGGTATAGAACAATAGACAGTTGTATGTACAGGTATATTATGTGCAAGCTGTGTCAGCTGTATTTCTGTCCTCACCTGCTGTGTGTGCGCCCATTGCAGACAGGTCAGTGTAGTAGGGTCTTGTTGTCTTCCTGCTCGTGTCATCTAGGATGTTGAGAGGGTCGTGCACTTCAGCATAGGCCGAGACAGAGCGAATGCTGCTCACGCTGCTGATAACTGATACATGCTGATCGATAAACGTGCCCATCCTCTGAGCGTCCACATACCCGCTGCTGCTGTAATATCCTGACCAGGAGAAAGCCGAACATTAATGTTTCTAAAGAAGCATCTGAAAACAATTCATATTTACCTTTCTGAGCAGCATACTAACATAATTAAAATACAGGATAAATCTCGTCCTTTGAGGTCAACTCAAAACACAAAACACATTGCAAATGTGTTACAGAGAAATCTATGGGGAAAGAACATATGGTAAATCACTTTTTTATTTAAATGTATTTATTTGATAGTTTTCCTTATTCATTTATGTAATTCCTTTTTGTCCTTTTTGCTACTTTTTTAATAGGAACCGTGAAGAAAGGACATGAATGATATATAGAATAGGGAAGAATAGAAATGTGACATGAGCTGGACTCAATCTTGCATTGCCTGCATAAGCACCAAAGCTCATTGTGCGCGCTAAATACTAGGACATGACTCAAATTTATTTCCTTTTATTATTTTATTTTATTTGATCTTTTAATTAAATTTTTTATTTATAATAAATGTCTTTACTGTCACTTTTGATCAATTTAATGCATCCATGCTGAATAAAAGTATTAATTTCTTTTTAAAAAATCTTACTGACCCCAAACAGCAGTGTAAATATTTTTTTTATATAAATTTATGTTAATTGGCAAATAATAATTCAGCTTTTCTCACCATTGCGCCCAGAGCTGCAAACTGGACCTGAACATCCATCTCCACTGGCAACACTTCCTCCAAAGCTGTACCCTGTGGAGTCCAGCAGCTGTACGCCCTCAGTATCCATCACAGGGTCACCTGAGGCTGCGTATCCAGTCACTGCAGCCCTGGAGCTGTAGGGAGACACGGTACAGCTGCTGCTGAAGCAGTCTTTGGTCAGCTGGTGTCCAGAGAAGGGTGCATAGCAGCCGCTTTCAGCACGAGCCTGATAGGCTGATGTTGGAGTGTGAGTCTGAGCTCTGAACACAGGCTGGTAGTAAGAGGAGCTGGGGTAGGAGCCAGAACTAGTATTGTGCAGACTCTGGTACATGGTGTCGGAGAAGGTCTGGCAGGACACCTGGGGCTGGATGGGGCAGCTGCTCTGCGGCCTCACAGCCATCGGGCCCTGGTTGATCACACTGCTACGGTTGATCATGGCAGGAGAGATCGGAGGGGTCATCAGAGGGGCGCTGTTCTGCGAGTAATCTATTTGACCTTAAAAATATTAGTAATTATGTTAATATAAATTATTATATAAAATGTTTTCACTTGGAAATTGCAAGTAAATTTCACAATTAATTACAAAGAAACAGCAACACATTG
>NW_015633173.1:572943-603945 GCF_001515625.1 Sinocyclocheilus rhinocerous | reverse complement strand
CCATACAATGTTTTTTGGCTATTGCTACAAATATACCCCAGCGACTTAAGACTGGTTTTGTGCTCCAGGGTCACAAATGTGAAATTTAGAAGCAGAAAGACTGAAATAGTATTTTCTTGTAAAACATACTTCAGTAATCCTTGTTTTATTTACAACTTTGAAAAATTTTTTTTTTACAGTAAATAGTTAGGTTTGTCTTAAAAGATTTATGCATTTTCCCTCCAAAATGATTCTGTTACTATATTAATATTGAAATATTGAAATGAAGAATTACTTGATATCCTTATGGCGAAAAAAGATTTACATATTAATATTTAATATTAATATTAAATATTCATTAGTTATAATTAAAAGACAATAACAGCATCATTTTGGAGGAGGAATGCATAAATAAAACAAAGATTACTTAACTGTCAAATTTACAAGCAATTTCTGAGTCCGTATATGAGCTTTGAACTGAAGTTATAAATTAATGATACAGAAAATATTATGACATTTTGAAATCATTTATAGTTTAATTATTTTACATTGGTTCCAAATAAATTCATCTTCTCATCTTTTCATCAAAGATTCATCTTAAAGCTGAAGAACTGCTTGATATCCTTATAAAGAAAATGAATAGTAAAATTACTTCTCGAGGTTTCTGAAAAAGTGACTGTTGCACTCTAGAGTCAATTATTTTAACCAAAACATATTGCACTAACATTTTTTTTGACTATATTAAACATGAATATGTCTCAAATTGATGTGAGCTGCTGTTTTCAAGTACCAGATATAGTAAAGTTGTCCGGATCGGTACTATGGTACACAACAGTACTGGCCCCGAGCCCCTGCTGTGCAGCTGTGAGCGACAGGAAGTCATGCTCTGGTGGGTTCTCGTCCTTGACAGTCGAATCACTGGATGCCACACTGGATTTATTCCGATTGGCCAAGAAACAGGAACTTGGGTAGGCGGTGAATGTAGCCTTACTAGCATCTGTCAAAATGAAAAGATCACAGTTAATTGGGTTAAAGACATTTGCATATACACAACCATTGAAATGTTTGGGGTCGGTTAGAGATTTTTTTTTTTAATGTTTAAGAAATTTATAATTTTATTCAGCTAGGATGCATTAAATTGACCAAAAGTGATAGTAAAAAAACATTTATAATGTTACAAAATATTTTCTGGTCTTTTGAACCTGCTATTAATAAAAGAATCTTGAAAAAAAATTGATCACCGTTTCCACAAAAATATGCAGCACAACTGTTTTTAACACTGATAATAATAATAAATGTTTCTTGAACTCCAAATCAGCATATTAGAATGATTTCTGAAGGATCATGTGACACTGAGGACTGGAGTAATGATGCTGAAAATTCAGCTTTGCATCACAGAAATAAAAGACATTTTAAAACATATTACAATAGAAAACAGTTATTTAAAATCGTAATAATACTTTATGTTTTACAGTATTTCTGATCAAATAAATGCAGCCTTGGTGTTTTAAAATCATTAACAAATCCTACTTTTTTAACGGTAGTGTACAGTAAAATAAACTAATAAAAGTCCTACTAATATGCCAATAAATAAAACAAAATTATTAAGGTACCTGCACTCCTCATGTATTTCTCCAGTAGATTCTGAAGGTCTTGCTCTTTGTCGTTGTTGAATTGTGTTTCAATGGTTAGCAGGACGTACTCATCCAAAAGCATCCGAATGAGATGGAACGAGCCTGTCAGTAACATTAAACTAGGTTAAATTGTTTTAGCATATCTTGCAAAAATCACTTCTTTATTTTAATTACCATAATAATCAAAGGTATCTAACGTCTGATTAAAGTAGCTTCACTCAGCTGCACACAAACTCTGGCTTTGTCCAGAATAACACACTACTTGTACTATTTTTGCAGTACATGGTATAGTATTCCTGGATGACCCCAAAGTTGGGTTGAAACAACCCAACATTTTTTAGAGTGTATTATCAGGAATACTAAGAGTTTGAAATGCGACAAACCTTAATAACTTTCTGCTCGACTACTGAGTCCAGCCATTCAATGAAAGACTCCACTGTGGCATTTTTCCTCAGGAGGTCTTTCAACTCTTGAAACACTGAAATGGAGTCATCTAGCAGATAAGATGAAGAAATCATGAATATAGCTTGAGGCTCAGCATGAGATTTAAAAAAAAAAAACATCCAAATGTTTGACTACCATCCAACAGTAACTCACATTCAGAGTAGAAGTCTGAATCTTGGTCACTTGTAATTGAAAGGAGTGCTTGAGAACCAATACTGTTCAGATCCACCTTATCAATATCATTCACCATAGAAGTCACTACATTCTGGTCAAAAAGTGCAGGTCTTGCAATCTGAAAGGATGTAAATCCATGATAGTTTCACTTTTATTTAAAAAATGGCCAAAAACAAGATTTATTCATGTTTATGTATAACATATCTACCTGTGCAAGATGTAAAA
This sequence comes from Sinocyclocheilus rhinocerous, assembly GCF_001515625.1. Lineage (NCBI taxonomy): Eukaryota > Metazoa > Chordata > Actinopteri > Cypriniformes > Cyprinidae > Sinocyclocheilus > Sinocyclocheilus rhinocerous. Next base: position 601,489 of record NW_015633173.1, on the reverse strand, counting down.
ATGAGGTCTGTCTCTTTAAGGAGGACACAAATCGTCGTGCTATCAGCAGTTTCTTTTCTGAGAGGATTTCCGGAAGATTCTCCAAGGAAGACACCATCCAGTGTTCCCAGTGCTTGGCAAAATTTCGAATATCTGCCAAAAGACTGGAGATATTTCCCCAGCATTGGGTTGTATTTAACCCAGCATTTTTTAGAGTGTAATGCTTTAGAAATTTAATAATATTTATGTGATTGACTTTCTTATTTTAAGATTTAAAGTCTAGGTTTGGGACAAGGGTACAAAAATAAAATGTACACATAACTGGCACTTGAAAAGACATACATTACACTCTAAAAAATGCTGGGTTAAATGTAACCCAGCGCTGGGTTAAAAAGGGACAAACCCAGCTATTCGGTTGTTTTAACCCAGCATTTTTTAGTGTACCAAGGTTTTTTGTTTTTTTTTGAAAGATTTTTTTTCAGCAAGGACATATAAATTGATCGAAAGTGGCAGTAAAACATTTATAACTTTACAAAAGATTTCTATTTCAAATAAATGCTGTTTTTTTAAACTTTCTATTCATCGGAAAAAAAAATCTTGGTTTCCACAAGCAGCAAAGCCATTTTTAATTGACCCCAAAACCTTTGAACGGTAATGTAAAAGTGCCCGTAGTTGAAGAAATATCCAGATATGGTTCACAGACACTCACTTTGTAGAGTATAGAGTCACACACACAGAAGATGTCCACGATAACTGGATTCTCTAGCAATGGCAGGAGATGTTCAGGCATTCCCTGCCAGAAGTGAAGCAGAAAGTTCTGGATCTGGAACAAATGGGATTGATTACTGTGTGTTTGTCTAGAATCTAGATGTCATGATAACATATTCTTCAAGAGCTTAAAATAGCACCTCCTCAAAGTTGACATTAATGGCATTGTCCAGAATGCACTGACAGTGAGTTTTGTACATCATAATCAATGTGTCGACCTAACAAATGAAAAGAACAGCAGAATCTAAGGTAAGTAAATTAGAAGTACCACATATAAACATCATTTTAGAAATCGACAGACCTTATCTTTTGAAACAGAATCCTGAAGCACTAAATGCTGTGCACTTGGGAATTCAGGTAAAAGAGTTCCTGTTTTAGAACTAAGGGAGTATTTCCTGGTGAATCCCCCCTGTGAATATTAAAGAGAAGGCATACAAGTAATATTATTCTGCTGTTGTAGATAGCAAAACATGACAACATTTTTTAAATATATAGGTACATATGCAATTTATGTAAAGGTCTCATATTTTGTAAGAACACATGAGTATTTCACCACTAAATAGTTATTAAGGGTCACTTTTATTCAGTCGATACTTTTATTCAGCAAGGATGCATTAAATTGATACCAATCATTGATGATAATAATAGCACCATATATCAGAATAATTTCTGAAGGATCATGTGACACTGAAGACTGGAGTAATGCCTGCTGAAAAATCAGCTTTGAAATCACAGGAACAAATTACATTATAAAATATGTTCAAATAGAAAACAGTTATTTTAAATTGCAATAATGTTTTGCAATTTTACTGTATTTTTGATCAAATAAATGCAGCCTTGGTGAGTATAAGAGACTTACAAAACATTAAAAAAAAATACCAACCCCAAACTTTTGAACAGTATATATCAATTTCCTGAGAATGTTGCGATACTAAAATTGAAGTGCAGCACTCATATTTCATATGAAAAATCATGATTGATTTCTATAGTAAAACTGCCAACCTCATTTTTTAGCTTGCTTCCAGAGAATCTGTGCAAAACACATAAGAGACATTACTGATATGATAAAACATTTAAATAAAATGTAAATGAATTATGAAAATAAACGTCAATAAATATAATGTGTTTCAGCGTGGGCATTGAAAAATCACTTGCATTTAGGGTTGCAAAGGGGTGGAAACTTTCCAAAAATCCCTGGAATATTCCAAAAAAAAATCCTGGAATGTTTCTGAAATTTACTGGAAATTTTCCACATTTTTGCAACACTACTTGCATTACAGTTTATTCAAAACATCCAAGGACTTGCGATTGTATGCTGAATTGAAGGGATGAAGGTCAAAACTAACCGTGTCAAACCTTTTCCAGAGTACACAGAGTGATAATACGCACTGCTCTCCTTGATTCCAATACCATAATAATGATACCTGAAAGACATTCAGAAGCCAAACACTGACAGCTTTAGACATAGCCATTTATGTAGTAAATTAAATAGTAATAAATAACATTTTCAGGCAGAAACCAGGCCATTTGGCTCTCGCTTACTTCGAATGGCCTCTGGTTCCAAGCCTTCGTGTTGTTAGAAGAGGAAATTTCTGCCTTATGGTCTGAAATGACAAGAATAGAGCTCTAATATATCGTATGATCGATCTCCATGAACTGTAACTACAAAATCAATAGCTATTTTTGTCTGATAAGCTGACAGTTTCCTAAAGAGCAACTAAAATACACCTAAAATGCAATAGGTTTCGGTAGAATAGGAATCAATTATAGAAGTTATAATACAGCACTGAGAATGTTTCTGATAACTGTTTGACATATAACTGAAGATATAAAAACTCCTCTTACCTTCCCAAAAGTGGCAGCACAAGCAGGATCTAATTTCTCCTTCCGACAAAAGTCTAAATAATGAGCGTAGAGGATGCACCGTGGCAGACAAACACCTTCGCAAACGATGTAATTTTCCTCAAGCCTAATAACACAACAGAACCCAAATGTAGTATCATTCTTTGCTTCCACTTTCCGTACATTATTTAAATGGCAAGCTTCATTAAAAGATGAAATGATGAGAGAGTACCATTGTAAAGTGAGTTGAGTCTGTTTCTTCTTGTCCTTGATGATCTGACTGATGCTTTTCTTTGGCACAGCTTGTTTCACAGAGAACGTCTTAGAATAATCAACGTGGCCCAGGACCTCTTCCGAGGAAATGCTTCCATTACTTTCATCAGCTTCTGCCAAATGAATAACATACATAGCTTTCAAACCGTGACGTGTGCCAAAACTATTCATAATGTATAATTGCTCAACGAACTGGCGACAGATTGAGAATTTCGAACTGAAAGCATAGCAGTAGTTTAATCAAAGCCTGTTTGAAAACAATTTACAATAAAGATGATTTCCCCACCTGATTTAATGCCAGAATCCTCCTCCTCATCAAGCCTGTCTTTGAAAAACATGTTTTTCCCGAGATTGTCTCGGTCAACAAGAATTGTAGCATGGAGGTCATCTGCGCTTTTGCAAGCTCTCTTTGTCTGCGACGCTTGTAGTTGATGAAACATGTCATTCTTCAATGGACTCCCTATATTTCTTTTCATTGGCATGTTCAAGGAGAAATTAAAAAGAAAAACTGGAATGCAAAATTAAAACCACCAAGTGAAATAATACAAAAAAAAGTGCCCCTCAAAATCTAAATTGTTAAAACATTCCAAAATCAACACAGCCCATTCTAATGTTTAGCAATGTGATGCATATATCCATTCCTGTAATGATTCGCATCTCTGAAGCGTCCCACTAAATCTCCGAAAAACATTTAAACAATTTGTCAACTATGTGTGTTGCTTTTCCTCTTTCCTCAGAAACAAATGCTCACAAAATAAACCTGTAGCATGATGGAAACTCTAAAAATAACCGTTCAAATATAACATTAATCCTGTAAAAGTTCATTAATCCAAGAACGGGCAAGATAACACCTTCCAGTCTTAATTAAAGCTCTGCTCTCTCTCTGAAATGGTGCGTCACAGAGGTGAGTGCCTTAAGGCCATTTATCTTATTTACAGAAGACTGGCAATGGATTCTGGGATTTAATGATTAACCAAGAGGGTTATCATCTTCTTGAAATCTGGTGCTGGTCTTGCAGCTCGGCTATTGACCCAATCAGAGCCAGTCAGCCTCCCCAATGTTACTCTGCCTTTCATTTACATGCATTCAAACACTATATTCAGAACATTTTGTTATTGCTGGTTTTATCTGCAACGGTGAGGAGTAGACTCCAAGAGGCTGGCCTTGTATTATAGGCAGAGTTTCAAAAAGCCATGTCAAATAAGTAGAAAACTGTGAAATGGCCAAATAAACACAAATATTGAACAATAAAAGAATGTTAGGTTTTAGGTGTTGAGTTGTTGTGGGACAGTTTTGACTGTAAACACCCCACAACATGCTGATATTTTGTGACAACGTGCCCCATTATTGCAACTTATAATTCAACTGTGAATCACTGGGAACTGGGAAGTTGAGCCACCCCTTGTTTCTAGGCAACATTAAACAAAATTAGTGATGTGACCACAAATATATTAAGAGTTATCCATTTTACTCACCTTGTGATGAAGAGGGCCCGCATGGAATAATTGGTAACTACATTTAAGTAAAAAAAAAAAAAAAAAAGCAAAACATTTTTTTTTGCTGTCCAAAGTGATTTTTTTTATGTTCAAGGTCTCGTGCTTCTTGTGTCTGAACAATTACAGACAAATCTGAAAAAATATCACACGTGTTTGTGCTTTAGGAAGTTATAATATGAGGCTATATTTTTAGCATGATGTTAGCTCTAAACTGGAGGATAATACAAGTTTGTTAAAATGGTAGGAGTGGGGTAATTTGAGCTAAAATTCCTGGGGTAAGATGAGCCAGGTATAAAGTATTATTTTTCTGTAATTCTACATTATACTTCATTAATTTTAGACCAAGCATTTTTAAATTTTGTTCTGTTTTGAACTCTGTTTTGAACTATTCTGTTCTGAAAATTTTTACATTTTAAATAGGCCTTGTTTATGAAAATTGCCCATTGAAGTTTTTATGATATTGTATTTCCCTGTAACATTTATAAGTGGGATGTTGAGTACTATTAGCCCAGTTCTGTAAGGTCAATTGCAGTTTTTTTTTTATTCTTCAATTTGAACTTTATTTTGTTCTGTTGATAATTTAAAAAATGCCTTCAAAATTGTGTATTGTATTTTTAAATAAAACTTTTAAGAAGTCATCCATCCATCCATTCCATTTTCCAAAGCTCTTTGTCCTTATTATCGTAGCAGGGAGCTGGAGCCTAAACCAATCATCTTGAGCCACAGGCAGGGAAACACACTGGATGGATGACCAGTCAATCACAAGGCTCACACAAGTCGTTTTTCCTTTGATATAGCATGAATCTATCAATCTCTCTTCCTTTGATATAGCATGAAGTGAAAATGTTCATAATCAATGGCACAGTATAACTCCATGTGGCTCAACTTACCCTCTCCCTAGGCTCAATTTACCCCGCACTGGGGGCAAGTTGAGCCAAGAACTTTTTTTGGCCCAGTTCTGTAAGGTCAATTGCAGTTTTTTTTTTATTCTTCAATTTGAACTTTATTTTGTTCTGTTGATAATTTAAAAAATGCCTTCAAAATTGTGTATTGTATTTTTAAATAAAACTTTTAAGAAGTCATCCATCCATCCATTCCATTTTCCAAAGCTCTTTGTCCTTATTATCGTAGCAGGGAGCTGGAGCCTAAACCAATCATCTTGAGCCACAGGCAGGGAAACACACTGGATGGATGACCAGTCAATCACAAGGCTCACACAAGTCGTTTTTCCTTTACACAAGTCGTTTTTATTGAATCTCTCTTCCTTTGATATAGCATGAAGTGAAAATGTTCATAATCAATGGCACAGTATAACTCCATGTGGCTCAACTTACCCTCTCCCTAGGCTCAATTTACCCCGCACTGGGGGCAAGTTGAGCCAAGAGACCACTTTTTTTGGGGGAAAAGCCATATTTGAAAGCAGTTTGTTTTATTGATGATCAAATTGATGTACAGTCAAACCAAAATGTATTCAGACACCTTCAACATTTCACACATTATCACAGTTTATTCGCTACAGTTTAGAAAATGGTAATAAAATATGACAAGAACTCAGAGTTAAACTGTGTCCGAACAAATTCATCTTGCTAATGTCAGATAACACTTAAGCAAAACATGGTCAGGTCAAAGCCTGAATAATTTTTGTTCCCAAATTTTTTGTCAATTTCACTGGTAGTCCACTGTATGAAGATTTTTTGGGTGTAATATGTCACAGTTTACTTTATTTTGCTATCCTCACTTATATAAATGAACTATAGTGTCCTGCACCCACTAGTAAAAAATATAAAAATATATATCTGGTGTCTGAATAATTGTTGGTTTGACTGTATATATTTAAGTTGGACCCATTACTGTCATGTGCTCACTTTAAACACACTTTAAGTAAAAACTGTCTCAACTCACCCAGCTCTCCCCTATATATATATATCAGTCTTCAATTTGATTTAACTATAATCCTGATGCCGGTGTGCTTTTATTAAGAGTAGCAAAAATATGCTAAAGCTTTAAAAAAAAAAAAAAAAAAAAAGGTCCTGCTTTGGAAACCAAACGTTTGTATAATTGGACAAAAGATTGAAAACCTACTATAAAAGTTACTGATATACAGACAACCTACCTGTGGGACAACTAGCCTCGGTCTTCCCTACATGTCATTTGTTAAAATATGCAGATGATTCCTTATTGGCTCACAAACGCAGCGTTCCGCTCAGCACGTGCCAAGGCCGCGTAACCTCCCGAAAACATGATGTGCGCGCGGAGAATCTTGTCAGATGAGAAGGTAAAAAACAACTCTATTTATAAATGCTACAGACAAAATGTTTGCATATAATACACTCGGTATTCATGGCTTCGGTATACATAAAAAAAACGCCGTAGAAAACTACTTTTCTACACAAATACACCTGAAGTCGAAAATCTGTCAGGTCGACTGTTGGTGTCATTCAGAGAATACTGATTAAACGATTCATAAATGATGAAATGCGAATAACTATGTACCGATAGAGTTTTTGCATTAACATATAAAGAACTGCAGTCGTCAGGTGTTACTTGCAACAATCTAGTGCTTCTTTATTTATGTGACGTGATCTTTCAGCTCAGAAATTGATAAAATAATCAGTGTACGATAAGATATGGTACTATTGCAGGTGCTTCAGTCCATAAATTAACATTAACTATGTGTTGTATATTAACGCTGTTTTATTAGTGTGTTGGCCTCCATCATCCCAAGCTGTGGCAGACGTGCACACTGCCTTTACATTTAGCACGACTGCATGGTTAGATTGGATTCAAATGCGTTGGAGTCGAATGGAGAGGTAAGGATCATGTTATTTAACTGGTGTTTCTTAAATATTCTGTAATGTGCATAGCTATATTTATGTAGTTTTTAGTATCAAATGATGTGCTACGGTCTTGTCTTGTTATGTATATGATCAATATACAAAAAAGTGTTTTCATTTTAGTTTTAGGTAATTTTAATTTTAGGTAATGCTATTTCATATAGCATTCAATTTGTTCTTAGTTTATTGAGCTTACTTGCAACAATAGGGGTCATTTAACAAAAATATGCACATTATGCACAGCACATTAAAAGAAGATTCTTTAGTATTTTCATTTAATTAATTTTTGTTCTATCTTGTGCATTTGCTATGAAACATTCTTTCTCTCATGCTTTCTGTCTTTTTTATCTTTTGAATTATACTGCAAGTGGGCTTGTATGACTTGTAAATGTTCACTTCCCCTGTTTTACATTGTGAGAGTAAAGCTTCATGCATTATTTTTTCTGGCAAAACTTTATTTGTATTTTTTTTTCTCATATTGATTTTAATTGCCCTGGCCACATCCAAATGCCCATACCGGGATGCCATTTTAATAACACCACTGCAATTTTGCGAAAACATGAGCCAACTATCATTTACCTGATCACAGATTTAAAGTACATGCTTTAAACATTTCAGAACGTTTACAAGGAATCTAACAAGATTTTCTGTATTTTAGGGCAAAAGAGGAGTCAAAGCTCCCTGCTCCGTGTGTTTTGTGGCCTGTGGAGCTGAAGCTGGCTCACATTGACTGCAGTCCTGAGGACACACTGGTACACTTTCAGGGCCAATATATGACCATCTGTGAACTGGACTACAACATTCTTCAAGTTGAAATTCAAAATGCTGTGAAATCGAAAGTTTCTGTTAAAGTTGGAGAACTTTGTCTGGTTGAAGATGCCGTGTCTGGTCACTGGTACAGAGGAAGAGTCCAAAACATCCAGAAAGATTTGTTCCATGTGTTTTTGCTGGACCATGGAGATGTGTTGAATGTTGGGCCCAGCCATTTGTCCTGTATATCTGACACACTGCTTATGCTCCCACCAAAGATTGTCTGCGGTTTCTTTGCCAATATACTGCCAGTCCAGAACCGATGGGACTGTTTGACAGGGAGTTATTTCTCTTCCTTGATAGGCAGTCAGATCAAAGGATATATCCACGCCCGTCTGCCGTACCATGTCCTCATACTTGAGGTTCCAGACATTAATTGTGACTTGTTAAAACTGAGGCTTGGGAGACATGTGGACACTAGTACATTTCTGCTACTAGTTGAGATGCTTATTGAGGAACCGATTCCACAAAGCAATGAATCTGTCCCAGATCTCTTGATTGAAAAGCAAATAGGGCAAGAATGTTGCCTCCAATCCTCAAGCCTGCTGGGCTTCGAAGAGATTCTGTCACTTAATGGCCCAAAGCTGAAAGTTGGTCGAAAAGCAAGAGTTATTGTAGCAGCAGCCGTGAACCCTAGATTATTCTATTGTCGACTGTCATCCATGAGCAAGGACCTACAAAAAATGTCAAACAAATTGGCACTTGCATGTGAATCAGACAGTGGTTCCCTAAGCAGTAAACCTCTTGAAAATCTCGGCTTGCTCTGTGCAGTCAAAGGGAAAGATGAAAAATGGCACAGAGGTTTTGTGCAATGTCTCCCTCTCAACTCTCAGGTCCGAGTTGTGTTCATCGACAGTGGCTATTGTGAATCGGCTAAAGTTGAAAACATCCTTCAGCTACCATCAGAATTCCTCTCAACACCAATCATGGCATTTCCATGTTCACTTTCATGCTTCGAAGAACAATATGAGACCATTAAAAACCAACAACTAGAGCTTCTCAGGACTGGGTTGCTGGGTAAAGCTTTGGAGGTTGAAATTGATGACTTTCGCAAAGATCAGAACTTCTACTTGGTCACATTGAGCAATGCTGAGAAGCACTCAGAGGAGCAAGCTGAAGTTAAACCGCTTGAAAGTGAAGTTTTTGACAGCAAGTCTAACTTCCCCCACAATGTCCTTGCAGAGATGTATGCAACAGAGATGAAAGCAGTCCAGACTTCTGATGCAGTTCCTAGTGAAGCAATACCTGGCGGTTCTCTTTTTGAGGGTTATGTGGTGCATGTACAGAGCCCAAAACATTTCTGGATAAGGACAAAAGAACAAAATCCTGATTTTGAAAACATGACTAAAGAAATGACTGATTACTTCAACAAACTACAGTTGAATGAGGAGGTTTTTGAAGACCCAGTGCCTGGTGCACTTTGCTGTGCAATGTATGAAAAAGACATGCATTACTACAGGGCTCTTATAGTAGATACTTTGGAAAAAGGAGCTGAGGTTTTCTTCATCGACTTTGGAAACACTGAAAAGGTGCCAAGCATGTTAATTAAGAAGCTCCCCAGAAAGTTTGCCATTCAACCAGAATTTGCACTGAAATGTGCTTTAGCACATGTCGTTCCAGTTGAGGACATCTGGACAACCACAGCATCCAACTTCTTTAGGCAAGTCACATCAGACAAAACTTTGATGGTTCATGTCATTCACAGGAAAAATGCCCAATATGTTGTTGATCTTTTTGTGAGAGGAGCTGAAAATAATACTAGCATTGCAACCATCATGACAACAGCAAAAATGGCCCTGGATTGGAGATACAACCCGGCATTAGCATCTGTTAAAGCAGAGACGTCATGTAAAGATAAGGGAAATGCTCTGAGCAAGAAAAAAATTAGAAAGGACAGTCATGTGGTGACCTTTTGCAAAGTCACTTCTTCTAGGCCCAATCCAAAGCATGTGAAACCAGAGTGTGAACAACAGAATCACATTGAAAGATGTACTCCTAGTGAGACCCCTAAACCGAAGGTCATTCCTGCTGACACTTTCAAACCGATGCATTACAAGCCTGGATCTGAATTAAGTGTCATTTGCTCACATGTAAATTCTCCATCTGATTTTTGGTGCCAAAACGAAAGCACAAAATTTGATCTGGATAAATTGATGGAAGAGATGCAGGCGTTTTACCAAACGCACACAATTGCGTTCAAGTCGCCTGCAGTATGTTGTGCTGTAAAGTCTCCGCAGGACAAACGATGGCATAGAGCATGCAGTTTAGAAGAAAAAAATGACAAACTGTATGTGATGTTGGTCGACTTTGGCATAATTATCCAGGAAAAGAAGCAAAACATCCAAGCTCTTGCCCCACAGTTCTTTGAACTTCATGAACAAGCATTTAGATGCACTTTGAACTTGATTGAACCTGTTGGAGGAAGTTCTTGGAGTGCAGAAGCATGCAATTTGTTCAGGGATTTTGTGTCTAAGGGTTCGCCCAGTATATGCAGAATTCATTCCCACCTTTATGAGCAAGGAAAAGGTCTCCTTAATGTGGTCACCATTCATACACCTTTTCAACAGGCCACCACATACCTTGTAGAGAAAGGCATTGCAAAGGAAATACAAACTCCGAAGCAGCTAATCTCATCAGCCCACTCTCGCTCCTTTGTTTACTCTTCTTTCAACATAAGTTCTGGAAGCGAAGAACTGGTACAAGTTACTCATGTTTGCAGTCCTTGGGAAATCTATTTTCAGCTTGACAGGAATACAGAGATCCTTAATACACTGATGGAGAGAGTTGCCGAAGAAAGTCAGCTCTTGACTGCGACATGTGAGGACTGCAACGGTAATGTTTGCCTGGCCAAATATATCTGTGACGGCAAATGGTACAGGGCTCTGACGCACCCTGTTCAATCCCATCAGCATGTGAGTGTGTTCTTTGTCGATTACGGTGATATGCAAATTTCTGAGAAAACAAATGTTATGCCAATTCCCACAACGGCAGTTGACGTATTGATGACACCAATGCAGGCTCTGAGATGCAGTCTTTCAAATGTTCCAGAGGGCGAACATTTGCCAGAAGTCAACACATGGCTCGAGACTGACATCCTCAACAAATCCTTCTGTGCCAAGTTTGTTTCAAGGGACAACAACGGACATTTTTTTTGTGATCTTTATGATGGAAATGTGCATGTCAATGAAAAAGTCAAAGAACTCATGTCAACTCAGGGTGTGGAAGAACATGATCCGGCTGTCAGCAAACCTGCCTTATATTCACTCAAAGAAGCAGCCGATGTTAACGTTTCAAACAGTAAAGTGAACTCCAAAGTGAGCAGACGTGGTAAAACCAAACATGTTGATAAGCAAACTCCAAAACCCACAAAATCTCCCAAAGCAGAACGCAAAGGACCAATAAAAGCAGTAAGGCAGGACACGCCCTGTTCTCTTAAAGTGATGCCGCCTCATCAGAGCTTGCCAAAACTTTGGGATCTTCCTGCTGTCAAAATGAAACCAGGTTCTAAGGGTGTGGGTTTCATCTCTCATTGCAATACTGTTAGAAGCTTCTTTGTCCAGATGGAAGAAGATGAATCAAACATCCTTCAGATGGGTGAGGAAATAAACAGCACTGTCTTCAAGGATAACTTGAAAAATGTGGAAACCGAAGTGAAAGTAGGGGACCTCGTTGTGGCTGAATATGAAGAAGACTTGGCTTTGTACAGAGCTGTTGTCACCAATGCATCATACTGTGGCCACTTAGCAGTCGAGTTTATTGATTACGGCAATAATGCAACTGTCGACAGGAAGAATGTTCACATGCTATCCAAAACGTTTTTGTCTCAGCCTAGATTGAGCACTCCATGCACGCTTGCAAAACATTACTCTTTTGAAAACCATGACTCTTTTATCAAGGAAGCAGTTGGTAAGACTTTAATGGTTGAATTCATTCGAAAGCTTGAAAATTCATGGGAAGTGAGGATCGAGATTTTTGAGGATGGCCACGTGCATGGGGAATCAAAGTATGATGGTGATCAGAGCAAAGATGTAGATTTGACGAGTCAAGACAAATTTCCAAAAGTGTCCCAGAGCAAAAATGAAACCGATTCTTACATCCACAAGGCTAAAGCAGTTATAACCTTCCAGCAAAAGACCAAGCCATACACACAACAACGCAAGTCTGAACTTGGAAACAATCAGACAGTTGCAACAAAACAAATGAAGAAAGTAGCCACTTTCTTACCGACATGCATCAAAACCAAAGAGTTTTTGAGAAAGAGAGGAAGAAAGAGAAAGGTTCTCTCCCAACCACCATGTGTGACAAGCATTTCAGTGACAAAAAATTCAAGTACGTTGCAGGAAAATGTTTCTCCTTATAATGCTAATGACCTTGAAACCTCTAAGTCACCTGTTGGTGTTGCTCTGCAAGATGTGAAAGACAACGAGACAGTGAAAAGTGAAAAGTCGCTTGTTGTTGACGACCATCCTCGCTTCCCAGACAAGTCTTCAAAGAGCAGTTTGGATCGACCACAGACTCTGTTCCAGGCCCCTGTCCAAATGAACTTTGAATATAAAGGATTTGCAGCAGCAGTCACAACCCCGTCCGAATTTTACGTCATTCTTGAAGACCTGCTTTTGATTGTAGATACAGTCTCTGCCATTCTTGAGAATCTTCCCGAAGTGTTGGCGCCATTACCAGAGGTTCATTTTGTTCCAGGTGCGAGCTGTTTGGTAAAATCAGCGGAGAAGAAAAAATGGTGCAGGGCAGAGATCGTGCAGTGCGATTCCACATCGGTGCTCATGAACTTGGTTGACTATGGGCAGTATGTAGTTCTGTCTCAGCAGGATGTCGGCCAGCTAAAAAAACTTCCAGAGGAGCTCAGTAGATTACCTAAAGTCACCTACCATTGTTTACTGAGGGGAGTTAAGCCCAAAGGCCAGGACTGGTCTGATGAGGCCATCGTTTTCTTCCAGAACTGTATGTGTCATAGCAACCTTCAGATACGTTTCAGACAGCATGTTTTTGAGACACAGTGGGAGGTTGACATTGTCACTGGAAGGCGAAATCTCGCAAAAGAGTTAGTAGATGCTGATCATGCCATGTATATCGATAATATGCTTGGAATCAGGTTTCAGCAAGAGCTAGGACCCAATAGAGAGCCTAAACAAAACTTCACCAGCAGTGTGAATGTTTTATCCATAATAACTGAGCACACAAGCAAAGCCGAATGTTCTCAACCACTCTTTTCAAAGGAGTCCATGTTTGATCAAAAGTCATCTCAAGATTCTGTTGGGAAGCAAAATGCACACCCTTTGAACAGGAGTGAAGATTTTGGACCTGCGGAGCGGGCAACACTTAGTACATCAGTTATCAAACAATGTGAGTGAGAATGATGATAAACCAACTATGATCTATTGTATTCATTTAACTTTCTTTTCTGTCTTTATGATCTGCAGTACATAGTCTACCAGTCAAATGTTTGTACACTTACTCAATTCTTAATTAGGGGTTAAATACTGAAGAAAGGTACCTTTTAGATGGTTACAGTGTTTTCAACAATCTCTTCTGGTTGAAATAATTTAACAGGATTATAGAACAGAAGTTTTTTCTGCAGATATAGTTTTCTTTATTGTTTTAAGTTCTAATGTTGTATTACAAATGGATTATTTTGTAAATATTATGTAAATATAAATTTTACTGCATATTATTTTATAATACATAGGGCAGATATATTACAAAATTAAATTAAATTTACTTTTCACAATATCTATGCCGATAAAAATGAAAATAAAACACGCAGACATACACAAAAAGAATATCGGTCGACCTCTGCTTATAGCTTACGAACTCTTTGGTCTAGAAACACAGTTATTTTTCTTTTGGTTTGTCTTATAATCTCAAATACTGTAAATTGAGTTGTAGTGCTGCTGTTGTTAAAACATGTTTAATTTAAAAGTTAGCTAGCTTACATGATTTTCAGACCAAAAAAAAGTTATTTATTGCAACAGTTACTGAATCACAAAGTAATAATTCTGACTACGCAGTTGACCGAGTCAGTCAAGTTGACTGTGTTGACTATACTAAAAAAACTATTAGGTTGTATTTTTGCAGTGCTTTGTCATTAAAAACAAAGCTTAGTAGGTGTCATTGCTACAGTGCTTTCTTCTGAGCAGTATTTAAAGTTTGGTGATAGTGTCACCTACAGGTCATAGATCATATTGGAAAAAAATATCTTGGGCCATATAGAGTAAAATGATTCAAGAAATAAATTCTTAATTTTTTTCTCTAAATATAAATATAAAATCAAGTGTGTCCACTTGACTTTTGACTGGTAGTGTTTAATAAAGACTAAGTCATCAGATTCTTTCTTTCTATGCATAGATCATTTCTGAATTTCACTGTTCAGCTAAGTCACACCCTGAATAATTCACATAGACAAAGTCTTTACAGTATTCAGATATTTAAAAAATACCGTATTGACCCGAATATAAGACGATGTTTTTTTCTTGGAAATACATCTGAAAAAACGCGGTCGTCTTATATTCAGGGTCTAGACTTTGACATGTCAATAATACACCCACAACAATAGGTGGCGCCAAATACGCATAAAACGAGTGTGCCATGAAATACGTAATGTAATGCGTGTTGTAAAGATCGCGAGTAAAAACAAAAGAAAAAGAAAACCTTACAGCTGCATGAGTCGTGACTGTCACGTTAGCCTGATGGGACCAAACTCCCTTTGTGATTTTAAAACGTAAGACAGTACCCAGATTTGAAGACTACAGTAAGATTTAACTTCTACTGTTAATAAGACTTTGGTAGGCTACTATTAGATGGATAGCCTAAATGTCCTCATTCAGATGGGCTACCTGTTTTTTTTTTTTATGGTATATCAAAAAGTGTATATTTTTTAAATGTGATTGTTGGTACATTTTACCAGTTTTTACCATACTTTCAAAACAAAAATTAAAATAGGAAAATATGCAATATAAAAATAATTGAAGGCCAAATATGTTTTACTGAGAAAAAACAAGATTTGGTTTTAGAAAAGGTACATCTGTCTTTGGTTTTGAGACTTTAGTCTTTGCAACTTCAGGGATCTTATCTATGCACAATCAGCTTGTAACACTCCAAAGAGAAAGGAAAACTTGAAATCGCATCATATGACCCCTTTAAAGCTTTACCCGTTTCTGTTATATGCAACTACTTTTTTTTTTTAATTCAAGAAAATAACTTGTGGCTTAAGTATTTTATTTTTTATTTCATAGGTGAGCTGATGTGAGACGGCCTATGCTTCGTAAGTATTAAAATTTAGATTCTTTTTTTTTTGTAATATTGAGTATGTAGATAAACACAATTTTCCAATTGGTTTATTTCAGAACAGAGAAGCTGGCGAGTTACACTCGATATTGCACTTAAAGAACAGTCCAGCTTTGGAATGGCTTGAATTAATTGTTTATTTTCATTTTTTTGATTCAGTAGTGATGTTCTATAAGTGTGTTTTGTAGAAATGGAGCATTTTGTTTTATGGAGTACAATTTGTATTGTTCAAACATTATAGTCACAGTAAGATCTTAAAATCGTAAGATTTTAACCATGAAAATATATCATATTATTTTGATGAAAAAATCTAGTTCTAGAACTAAAGACTGGATTTCCAGCTTTTTGGCAGGTCTTATTTATCTATAAATGGACATGTGACTGATGAAATATACAGTCGGTTTATTGATGGCTGTGTTGGCTATGATGGCTTTAAGTTCTGAACAGCAAAACTTTATTTAGTAATTAAAAGGATTGACATTTGACCTCTGTTTGATTGTGATGTTTAACCCAGTGTTGTTTTTTGTGAGTGAAAATGTTCTTTCTAGTTCTGTTGGAACACACAATAAAAAGATCATCTTCAGATGTTGTGTAGGAGCTGTGGAAAAAAGGTTATTGTCAGAAGTGGGATTCGAACCCACGCCTCCAGGGGAGACTGCGACCTGAACGCAGCGCCTTAGACCGCTCGGCCATCCTGACTGTAATTACATGGTTATTACACACCATTATAGCTATTACAGTATTACGAACATACATTTCTTGGTGGTTTTAATTACATCTACACATCACTGGCTTCATTAATGTTATATTGTCCTATGTGGAATACAGCATTTTTAGCTAAACAGGACATACTCATGCATTTTTTGTAACAATGACTCATTGGCAATTATTGGATGGCAACATATCACAAGGTTTTAAATGTTTCAGATGAAACAAAATAATCGTCCACGAGGGGGCGCATGGCGGCTCAAACATACACTGAGCAACACTAATCTGGGGCCAGTTGCTTAAATTTAGCCTCTCTGTGTAGTCTGACCAACTAGCAGTTAACCAAGTCTAATCAGTCTTATTTTTCAGATTCAATTTAGAATAATCTACGTTTCTATGTAACTGAATTAAAGTTATAACCAGTCTTCAAAAAAAAAAACATTTTAAACTTGTCAGACCTTGTAGCTGTAAGACGGCTCTGGATGTTTGTCTTATTGAAGAGAGACATTTACTGTATATAATCGCTGTAATTTATACGTTTTAAAGATAGTTGCCTCAGGAATTACAAACCCCTGTGATTGGTCCATCCTAGTCATCAGCGAGAGGAGAGCTGAGATACATAATAAATATATAAATAAATTAAAAAAATTATCTCGAATATTTGATTCTGACTGGTAAATCGTCACATTGAGAGAAATAAATTTGTCTAAATTTCCCATGGTACAAATTAACAAAAGTTAAAAAGAGCTATCATACACTTAGAAGAAGATGTTAAATTGTCGTTATAGATTAGATAATTAAACACCGTAAACAAAATTTTTATTGAAGATTAATAATAATAATAATTATTATTAGATATTCAACTTTTTGTTGTTTTCTACAGTGCAATAGATCTTTTTTTCTTAGCGTAATCTTTAAGATACTCTTAAGAGTAAGATAAAAAAAAAATTTATCAACTCAAAACTATATTTATTTATTTGGTAGGTAGCATTATCACAAAAATACGACAGTCTGAGTATGTGATGATCGTGGTCAGGGGTTTATTTTTCAATAATGATCCTGAAAAAAAAAAAGCTTTTTAACGCTATTTGAGCATAAGAAACAACATTCATGGGGCAGTTCATTTCAGATTATGTTGCTGATTTGAAATATGTAATTTAATTTTGAGTTCATAGAGCAGTTTTTGAGATTTCAGGATTCCCCCATTCATCTCGTTTGAGCTGCCCGGAGGCGTTGCAAATATGGCCGACGAGTGAACAGACTTTCCTTGAAAGGGACTTTGACCATAGACATATAAATACCTAGACGCCTCATTGGCCGTTTCAATTTAGTTTATGATATATAATTTACCATACGCTAAAACTATATAAGAAAGAATGTAACATTTCTGGTTTCCTAGACTCGCAGCTAAATAGCGATATCGCTAGCTATTAATAGTCCGACTCCGACGGTCAATTACTGTCAAGTTGTGCCAACATAATGTTTTAATGACCAAATACAACCAGATCAGTGTCAGTCAACAACTTTTCAGTCTTACCTGTGAAAAGTAATTCCCCGAGACCTATTTTCAATTGTGCGGCGGTTTGTACAGCCCCAAGCAGCACACGACTGAGGCATTTTCTCGAGTCCACTTATGAGAATGATGGAAAAGATGCCCGCACCAAGATGGCGGCGACGTTGACGTACGATCCAGCGGCCAATGAGGCGTCTAGGTATTTTTATGTCTATGACTTTGACGACAGTAAAAAGAAAAGGAAAAAAGCGAAGCCACGCCTATTTAGGCCAGTTCTGTCCGTGTTGACGCCATTCTACTTATTCGAGCGGAGCGCACCACGTGACGTGTACCACATGTCATGCGTCATGTGACTGTGAGTGGTTCCTGCTACACGGGTAATGATCAGTAATCAGAAAGGACTGCTGTATCATGTCGGACTGTGCGCACTCATTTATTTCCTAGTCTAAAATATGGGTCCTGCGCGGGTTTGCGGAATCGCTGCTACTGGTTTGTTAACTTTCATACTGCTTCAGTGTGTATCATCAGCAGAGGGGTCGGATGACAGCCCATGGTACCAGGATCTGTGCAGGTGAGATCTTAAATAAATAATCAAACATAATGCTAATCATTGCTGGCAAACCCTTATGGATAACATACAAACAGTGGTTTAGAAAGAATTGTATGTGTTTAAATATGATCTGGTCTGTTTTATATATTTGAATGATAGTTGTGGCCCTTTAGCCTGGATGCATTATGTACCTGGACCTAATAAAACCATAACAGATACTTTGTCTCACCTGAGACAAAGAAATGCATTCATTTAGGCACTGAGCTGGTTTTGCGAATGGATATTGTCAGCTGAAATTGTGTGTGTCTCTCTTTTTGTATGTATGAAGTTACAAATGGGAGGCCATTGACCAAGACAGCAATGTGACATACACTTTGAAGCTCTGTGATTCTTCTCCGGAAACAGAATGTGGAAAAGGAAGCGCGGTCTGTGCCCACAAGCTGAAGACTGACCAGTTCCAGTCAGTGGGTAAGAGCAATGCATCGATGTGCCAATGTTGCATGATGTACACCCAAACTGCAACAGCAATGTTCATTAAAACAAAATCATAACCTGTACTACTCCCAAGCTGAAGACTGACCAGTTCCAGTCAGTGGGTAAGAGCAATGCATCGATGTGCCAACAACAGCAATGTTCATTAAAACAAAATCATAAAAACCTGTACTACTTTTTTTTTCTAATTTAGCATACATTTTATGTTTAATAATATTCATTTTGTCAATGTTTTTTCTAAATATTCAGCTTTCTGTCACGGGATAATGATTACCAGTTATACTGTATGTTGATTAGAAAATTGATTGTTTGTTTGATTATTTGATTAATTAGGATAGACAATGACACTAACTGTGAGAGTAGCACTGCTTTCACCATCACCAACATTGTATAAGAAAACAATTCTCAGATTCTCTAAATTCTCATTGATTTGTTGGTTATTATGGTGCATGTTTGCCAATTTACATTGCATTTTGCATTATTAAATAATGAGACAATGCAGTCTTAATGGTCCTAAAGTAGATTTTATTTTATTTATGCAATATGTATGATTTCTTAAAAACAGTAATAATGTTAAATTAAATAACTTTATTTTAAAATGTAATGTATTCCTGTGATGCCAGTCTTCAGTGTCACATGATCCTTCAGAAATCATTCTAATATGCTGATTTGTTGCTCAAGAAACATTTCTTATTATGATTCATATTATGAATGTTGAAAACATTTGTTCTGCTTAATAGTTTTATGGAAACAATGATACATTTTTTTAGGGTTCTTTGACGAATGGAACGTTCAAAAGAACAGCCTTTATTTGAAATCGAAATCTTTATAGATGATAAAATAATAAATGTCTTTACTGACACTTGTGATCCATTTAATGCTTGCTGAATAAAAGCAAGCATTAAATGGATCAATTTAAAATCCTTAAAAAATACTGAATGAAAAATTTTGATTGATAGTGTTAGTGTATATATTTGAATATATTGTATAAAAATATATAAACTTTCTGTTTTTCTTAAAAGTTTAGGGTGAGATGGAAAAGATGCCCGCACCAAGATGGCGGCGACGTTGACGTACGATCCAGCGGCCAATGAGGCGTCTAGGTATTTTTATGTCTATGACTTTGACGACAGTAAAAAGAAAAGGAAAAAAGCGAAGCCACGCCTATTTAGGCCAGTTCTGTCCGTGTTGACGCCATTCTACTTATTCGAGCGGAGCGCACCACGTGACGTGTACCACATGTCATGCGTCATGTGACTGTGAGTGGTTCCTGCTACACGGGTAATGATCAGTAATCAGAAAGGACTGCTGTATCATGTCGGACTGTGCGCACTCATTTATTTCCTAGTCTAAAATATGGGTCCTGCGCGGGTTTGCGGAATCGCTGCTACTGGTTTGTTAACTTTCATACTGCTTCAGTGTGTATCATCAGCAGAGGGGTCGGATGACAGCCCATGGTACCAGGATCTGTGCAGGTGAGATCTTAAATAAATAATCAAACATAATGCTAATCATTGCTGGCAAACCCTTATGGATAACATACAAACAGTGGTTTAGAAAGAATTGTATGTGTTTAAATATGATCTGGTCTGTTTTATATATTTGAATGATAGTTGTGGCCCTTTAGCCTGGATGCATTATGTACCTGGACCTAATAAAACCATAACAGATACTTTGTCTCACCTGAGACAAAGAAATGCATTCATTTAGGCACTGAGCTGGTTTTGCGAATGGATATTGTCAGCTGAAATTGTGTGTGTCTCTCTTTTTGTATGTATGAAGTTACAAATGGGAGGCCATTGACCAAGACAGCAATGTGACATACACTTTGAAGCTCTGTGATTCTTCTCCGGAAACAGAATGTGGAAAAGGAAGCGCGGTCTGTGCCCACAAGCTGAAGACTGACCAGTTCCAGTCAGTGGGTAAGAGCAATGCATCGATGTGCCAACAACAGCAATGTTCATTAAAACAAAATCATAAAAACCTGTACTACTTTTTTTTTCTAATTTAGCATACATTTTATGTTTAATAATATTCATTTTGTCAATGTTTTTTCTAAATATTCAGCTTTCTGTCACGGGATAATGATTACCAGTTATACTGTATGTTGATTAGAAAATTGATTGTTTGTTTGATTATTTGATTAATTAGGATAGACAATGACACTAACTGTGAGAGTAGCACTGCTTTCACCATCACCAACATTGTATAAGAAAACAATTCTCAGATTCTCTAAATTCTCATTGATTTGTTGGTTATTATGGTGCATGTTTGCCAATTTACATTGCATTATTAAATAATGAGACAATGCAGTCTTAATGGTCCTAAAGTAGATTTTATTTTATTTATGCAATATGTATGATTTCTTAAAAACAGTAATAATGTTAAATTAAATAACTTTATTTTAAAATGTAATGTATTCCTGTGATGCCAGTCTTCAGTGTCACATGATCCTTCAGAAATCATTCTAATATGCTGATTTGTTGCTCAAGAAACATTTCTTATTATGATTCATATTATGAATGTTGAAAACATTTGTTCTGCTTAATAGTTTTATGGAAACAATGATACATTTTTTTAGGGTTCTTTGACGAATGGAACGTTCAAAAGAACAGCCTTTATTTGAAATCGAAATCTTTATAGATGATAAAATAATAAATGTCTTTACTGACACTTGTGATCCATTTAATGCTTGCTGAATAAAAGTATTAAATCCTTAAAAAATACTGAATGAAAAATTTTGATTGATAGTGTTAGTGTATATATTTGAATATATTGTATAAAAATATATAAACTTTCTGTTTTTCTTAAAAGTTTAGGGTGAAATGTGACATTAACATGTTTTCATGCAAGATTCACTCTTTAATTGTTTAGGTCATGTGATTGATACCATTTCCTATTGATTCAAGTCACCCCAAACGCTCGGTTGGTCAAAGAAAGAAATTATTGTTTTTTTTGTTTTTTGCTTAGTCTGGATATTCAGGTTAAACATTAAAACTTTTTATAGGAAGTAAGTATGCTAAATACTTCATGTTTTGTCTTCGCAGTAGATAACAACCCTGCAACTCAGGGCTGTTATATGGTCATTGCTCTCATAAGCGAGAGCTGCATGACAGACAGAGTGCTTGTTTATTTGGTCTTATCCAACTAGTCAGCTGACCTCCATATGACACAAACCTATCAACTGAACACTCTGACCAATAGTGGCTCTGAGGTAACTGTTAGCCCTAGATTTAAATAAAGGGATCCATTTCACTTGTTTTCAGAACAAACACTGGAGATATTGCATCACAAACCATTTGATCATATGACAAAATAAGGCAACTTGCAAATGTTGATCATGCTGATAGGATCTGTGTGCTTATATTCATAATGAGCGGCTTTCAGCACTGTTACATAGAGTACAGAAGTTATTTTGTACCGTAGTAAGAAAAACATCCAAACACCATTGTGTAATGTCTATTTATGTAGTGTTTCATGCTGTGTTGATTGTGGTAATTATAGTCGTACTGATTCTCAGTGTCACACACTTTGGTGGTTGGTGTGTATCCGTTATGGGGCTTTCCGGGCCAGTAATGTGTGCTTCACACACAATAGTGTTGATGCTTCTGAAAGTGTTTGCATTCATTTTAGTGTGTATACACTCGCTTGCATATCCTGGTATTCTTTATCTTGTGTTCCTGCAGTCCTATCTTTGTGTTTCACAGTAAGTAGGTCAAAGTTATCTAGCAGCAGGTGCAGTAGTACAAAGTGACAGTATTTAAAATGGCAGTAGTTAAAATTTTCAGGCTCCACCATGTGCATAAATCATAAATGTCCTATCACATCAACTATATTTGCCGTCTTAATAAAAGGTAAAAGCATTCTCGAAACATTTAACACATCCTGAACAGAGCAGTTGAATGAAAAACAGAATAGCGTTTTACTAGACTACTTTCTAGTTATGTTTTCAGTATGCAGTCAGTGTGCACACTGTGTGCAATATGCATTTTATTTAAATGCTCGGAAAACAATTGCCAAAATTTGTTGTGTAAAAGCAGATGTATCCCACAATGCAATGAGCTTGACATGACCTTCCATATCGAGTATCATGAATGAACCAGAAATAATGTCACCTGCAATTTTGGTTTTTCTTGATTCATTATTTGATGACTGCAATAAGATCATTTTACAGTCATACGTGCACATATATGTGAGAATTTTTTCTTTATTAATATTTTACTAAAGTAATTGAGTGGCACACACTAAATTAATATAAAACAACAAATTGAGGTCAAGTCATGACAATGTAGTGCACTACGTTTTTTTAAGCAGTTTAAAAAAAAAATAATAGTATGCAGTATAATATTGTGCAGTACACTAGTATTCTTTTTCTCAAAACAACAAATTGAGGTCAAGTCATGACAATGTAGTGCACTACGTTTTTTTAAGCAGTTTAAAAAAAAAAAATAGTATGCAGTATAATATTGTGCAGTACACTAGTATTCTTTTTCTCCACACATGGCATGTCAAATGTTTTCCAGCGGCCTAAAATGTCAGCTGTAGTTTCTCTGGCTCCAGTTGGCATGTTTTTAGAACCTTTTTTCACATTGGTGCGTTTTTATTTGGTCATCTTCTCATGCTATTTGTTCCCATGGGTTGTGCACTGCTAGACATTTGGCCTATGAATTTCTAACCTCTCCAGATCACATGCTGTAATATTTTTGCTTTGTTGGGTGGCACAGAGACATTTACTGATTTGTATGTGCTGGTAAACTTTAGTTGACTTTGGTTACTTTGAATACAGGCAAGCAAACGTATTATGGCTGTTGTTCTTGTGCTCGACATAGCTGTGCATTGACAAATGACATTTGACTTTATTTCTATTACTAAAGTCCAGCTGCATATAGAGTGTGTTAGTTTATTGCAGTAACATTCAGCATTTGTTGTGTTACCAGCTTGCTGAAAAAAAAAGCTTGTGTGTTGCTCTGAGTCAGACACACTGCTGTGTTCAAACCAGGTCTTTTTTCCCCATAGGTGAGCTCTCCTTGCGGAAGGTCTCGCCTGCTGTGCTTGATTTCAACAGCTCGAGGAAATGCGACGACAAGAGCAGCAACATTCAGAGCAGCATCACCTTTCAATGCGGCAAAACAATGGTGAGCTTTCCTCCCCAGCATGCACTGTTAGTCAGTGATCCCTGTGAACAGAGTGTGACATTTGCAAGGCTATTTGTTTCCTTCCACCTTTGTTTCCTTCCACCAATGCACAGGAAGAAATGACTTTGATGGAGCAATGATATAATATTGAGGCAAAGTGAAAGTAGGGGTGGCTGATCTATCTATCTAAATGTGTTGAAATGTACCCCTAAATATGGGTTACTTTTCCTAAATGCATATTTAATTTTACTGCAGTTCCTCTGTGAAGGACAAAAAATTAAGGCCGTTTTAATGCAAAATTAGTGTTTACTTAATTTTAGTAATTTAATAAAAAAAATATATATGTATATTTATATGCAAACATTTATTTTTCACATTTACATTTTCATTATTTCCAATAATTTTCACACCATGGATGACATCTGATTTTTTTTTTCTTTACAGGGCACACCTGAGTTTGTTACTGTCTCTGAGTGTGTGCATTACTTTGAATGGAGGACGTATGCCGCCTGCAGACGTGAGAAATTTAGACCACATAAGGAGGTGAGTAGAGGTGATGAGACGTGATGACATTTCTGTTAGAGCGTCAACGTGGAGGAAGGTGTGAATGTTTAAGTGTGTGTGTTTGGCTGTTTCAGTTGTTCTCAGTGTGAGAAAAAATTCAACTCATCAGCCTTGAACAAAACATTTTGACAGTGTGAAATTGTGAATTTCTAAATAAACTTGAATAATGCAAAATCTGCATAAAGAATGATTAACAATAAAAAAAAATGTAACTTGTAATAATCAGCGCAGTGTTTATTTAATTATCTACTGGTTTTGGAATAAAATATTAGTTTGTTTAGTTTTGCAAATTTGAGGGAAACAACTTTTTTTCCTATTATTCTATTATTATGCTAATCCAAGCGCCAGTAACATTTTCACAAAGTGTAAAAATTTTTTTGCCTATTTTGCCTAATATCTTATTTATGCTACAACAAACAGGAAATGGCTTAAGCCTCTGGGAGTTTTTTTTTTTTTTTTTTTGTGAACACCACTCAATGCATTATTTGCTTATCTCTTTTTAAAGGTCCCCTGCTATGTCTTTGACTCGGATGGAAAGAAGCATGACCTCAACCCATTGATAAAACTCTCAGATGGCTACCTGGTTGACGACCCAGATGATGAAATTGATTTCTACATTAATATATGCAGAAGTCTAAGTGAGTTTCTGTAAACTCTTGTTTTTTTTTTTTGGACACAGTGTATGGGCTTTTTAAGAGTTTGCTGCCCCGTCAACAAACATTTTGATTACATACAGTAGCTGCTTTATCACACAAAACAATCTGCAAAGCGTCCGAGCAGGTTATTATTTAAACAACTAAAGCATTTGGAAGTGCAACGCAAATAACTTGGATGATGTTTGTCCGTCCAGACCGTGCTGGAAACCTGTGTCCCGAGGGATCTGCAGCCTGTCTCACCTCTGGCGAAGGTTCCTTCGATATGGGTCAGCCTGTTCATCAGCTTGAGCTGCTCTCAAATGACAAGTATGTGCTAATTTAATAGCTAATTAGTTATTTGGCTGATGCTTTTACAATACCATTCAAAAGTTTGCGATTGGTACGTTTATGCTCGCCAACAGTAATAATGTGAAACATTATTATAATATCAAATAATTGTTTTCTATTTTAATATATTTTAAAATGTAACTTACTCCTGTGATGCAAAGCCGAATTTTTAGCAGCCATTACTTCAGTGTCAGATGATCCTTCAGAAATCATTGCAATATGCAGATTTGGTGCTCAAGAAACACTTACTATCAACGTAGAAAACTGGAGCAGCAGCATAACTGATACTCTCTTTTTCAGACTAAGGCTGCGGTACGAGGGAGTCAAAGAAAGCCCAGCCTTCTGTAATGGCCACAGTCCAGCAGTGACGATTACATTCATTTGTCCATCCGCAAGGCAGGCGGTAAGAAGATGCCTAGTGTTTAATTTCATTGCAGTATACCTACTATACTCCGTCATCTCACAGTTTTCTCAATGGTTTATCAGGGAAGTAACCCTAAGATGATCAGCAACTTGAACTGTCGGTATGAGTTTGAGTGGGTGACTGAGTACGCCTGCCACAGAGATTACCTGGAGAGTCAAAGCTGCACACTGACCAGCAAACAGCATGACATCTCCATTGACCTTACTCCCCTGACACACAACCGTGAGTTAACTCTATTAGTTTAGTAAGAGGCAATGATGTAAATGTTGTTTCTGTGGAAAGAATGATGTGATGATGGATTTTTATATGGTGTTTAATGAGTAACTGATTAACTGAATAAACCATAGATATCCCAGTGTCATTGTACAGTGGGAATATTAAAAGTCATTTATGTTAATTGAAATAAAATAAAATATTAGATACATTTTAAATGAAAATTTAAGTGATAATGTAACATTTTGCCAACTAACTGAAATAAAATTAATTATTTTTTTTTGAAGTACTAAAATTACATACTAAAATGTAATTAAATTTAAATACTAAAGTAACAGTAATACCATGGCATTGACGCATATTCATTTACTGTGGTATTTACATGTTACTTCATTGAACTTCAGAGATGACCATGGTAAAACGTCTAAAAACGTCGTAATGGTACAGTACCATGTCCAAAAAAAAAAAAAACATGGTATTTCCATGGTTCTTCTCAGTAAAAAAAAAATGCAAAGCAAGACATTGGCATGGTACTTGGTTGAAATAACATGGTGTTTCCATCATACTCTTTTGTTTTGGTATTTGGATAAATCACACAGCAGTTTGTTAGATATAGAGTTTGTTTTTCCCACTGAAGGCAAACTAGAACAAGAACATTGAGAACAAGTATACTAAAACTCACTGTAAACATCATGAAACATGCATTAAGGTGTTCCCAGGACTTCATACAGTTTAGCAAAAACACAAAACCCTTATTCAATAACAAGTACGTACAGTTGTGGTTCATCCTTGATGTGATCGAGTATTATATTTATATTACAAATATAATACTTTACCATTCTTCATATTTTTTTATCCTTAGCTTCAGGCACACCCTATATGGCTGAGGCCAAAAATGGCAATGACACCTATATCTTCTATCTGAACGTGTGTGAGAAGACCAATGCTGGACAGTGTGGTGATGACAAAGGTTATGTGTCTGCCTGCCAAGTCAAGGACACGGGTGGTGTGAAGAAGATTGCTGGGAGATTCCAGAACCAAACTCTGAGGTTCGCCTTAGCTTGTGTTACTGATTCACCCTTAAATGCAGTGAAAATGTAAATTGTTGAGCAGTCGTAATCCTTTTCTTTTATATCTTAAGGTATTCAGATGGTGATCTCACTCTAATCTACCCAGATGGCAGCAGATGCAGCACTGGATTCCAGCGCATGACCATCATTAACTTTGAGTGCAATGCAACGGCTGGTGAGTGACACAATGACTCATCTCATAGTAGAGCTGCACGATTAATCGTTATAAGATCGCGATCTTGATTCAGACACCCACGCGATCTCATTTCTAAATGACAACCGAGTCTATTAAACCTTTGACAAAGTCTTACCGGATCATTCAAATCTTTGTTCGCACTGCCGCTGACACAGAGAGAGCAGTTACTTACCATGTTTGGTTAAGAAGCATCTTCACAAACTGTCTTTTCAACTACACAGTATTATTTCTGTCTTACAGTCATTCATATTATCACAGAAATACTGGGGTGTAAGTTTATAGTTCAGATATAAACATTGATGTCTATGGCAGAAATCAAAATAGAGCAAATCCCCTTTTGAAAGTAACTACGGTTCAAATAACATTTATGTCGATTGCATTGTTTCGCCACTAGGTAGTGAAAAGTGACTTAAAAATGTATTTGTCATTGAATGAATTATTCATTCAAGAGAATTGTTCAAAAATGCCGATTCATCCAGTAATGAAACAAGTGAAATAGGTTTATGAGTGAGTCGTTGAATCATTGATTCAAACAACTTTTTCATAACATCAGTATTAAAAATTGGTGTATTAAATATATTTTAATATTTTTAAAGAAGTCTCTTCTGATCACAAAGCCTGCATTTATTTGATCCAAAGTACAGCAAAAACAGTAACATTTTGAAATATTTTTACAATTTAAAATAACTGCGTTCTATTTGAATATATTTTAAAATGTAATTTATTCCTGTAATCTCAAAGCTACATTTTTAGCATCATTACGCCAGTCTATAAGTGTCACATGATCCTTCAGAAATCATTCTAATATTCTGATTTGCTGTTCAAAAAAAACATTTATTATTATGTTGAAAACAGTTGAGTAGATTTTTTTCAGGTTTCTTTGATAGAAAGTTCAGAAGAACAGCATTTATCTGAAATAGAAATCTTTTGTAATATTATAAATGTCTTTATCGTACTTTTAAGATCAATTTAAAGGATCCTTGCTAAATAAAAGTATTAATTTATATATTGTCTTTCCAAAAGAAAGAAAGAAAGAAATCACTGACTCAAAGCTTTTGAATGGAATAGTGTATAATGTTACAAAAGCTTATTTCAGATAAATGCTGATCTTTCTATTCATCAAAGAATCCTGAAAAATGTACTCAAGTGTTTGAAATATTGATCAAAATAATAATAAAAAAATGTTTCTTGAACAGCAATCACCATATCAGAATTATTTCTGAAGGATCATGTGACTGGAGTAATGATGCTGAAAATTCAGCTTTGATCACAGGAATAAATTACATTTTGAAATATATTCAAATAGAAAGCAGTTATTTTAAATTGTAAAAATATTTCGCAATATTACTACTTTTGCTGTATTTTGGATCAAATAAATGCAGGCTTGGTGAGCA
>NW_015633173.1:563739-571899 GCF_001515625.1 Sinocyclocheilus rhinocerous | reverse complement strand
TTCTATTTGAATATATTTTAAAATGTAATTTATTCCTGTAATCTCAAAGCTACATTTTTAGCATCATTACGCCAGTCTATAAGTGTCACATGATCCTTCAGAAATCATTCTAATATTCTGATTTGCTGTTCAAAAAAAACATTTATTATTATGTTGAAAACAGTTGAGTAGATTTTTTTCAGGTTTCTTTGATAGAAAGTTCAGAAGAACAGCATTTATCTGAAATAGAAATCTTTTGTAATATTATAAATGTCTTTATCGTACTTTTAAGATCAATTTAAAGGATCCTTGCTAAATAAAAGTATTAATTTATATAACCCCCCCCAAACAAAAATACTGACTCCAAGCTTTTGAATGGTATAGTCATAGTGTATAATGTTACAAAAGCTTATTTCAGATAAATGCTGATCTTTCTATTCATCAAAGAATCCTGAAAAATGTACTCAAGTGTTTGAAATATTGATCAAAATAATAATAAAAAAATGTTTCTTGAACAGCAATCACCATATCAGAATTATTTCTGAAGGATCATGTGACTGGAGTAATGATGCTGAAAATTCAGCTTTGATCACAGGAATAAATTACGTTTTGAAATATATTCAAATAGAAAGCAGTTATTTTAAATTGTAAAAATATTTCGCAATATTACTACTTTTGCTGTATTTTTTTTGGATCAAATAAATGCAGGAGGCATTGCTGAGCAGAAGAGAATTATTTAACAAACATTAAAAATCTTACTGTTCAAAAACTTTTGACTAATAGTGTATATTAAAATGTTTAATAATTCATTCAAATTAATTAAACGCTTTTAAATAGACTGCAGCAATAATATTTTGTCACACACTATTTTGTTTAGTTCAGAATCGTGGGAGAATCATGATCTCTATTTGAGACCAAAAAATCGTGATTTTCAATTTATCCAGAATCGTGCAGCTCTATCTCATAGTAACTCGTCAAGTCACATGCTGATGATACCACAGCGCTGCAGTTTTAACCCTGCCTGATTGGGGAAGTTTATTTGGATGAGAACCAAAAGGAAGGAAATGCAACAATGTGACCTAGATGACTTTGTTTCGTGTTGGAAATTTGGTTTTCAAAATGTTTCACTCACAGCTGATTTGTGGTTTGCAGAGTATGGCAAGCCGGACTTTACGGGAGAGTCTGACTGCACGTATTACTTTGACTGGCAAACAGCGTACGCATGTGTGAAGGAGAAGGAAGACTGCAACAATGTGACCTAGATGACTTTGTTTCGTGTTGGAAATTTGGTTTTCAAAATGTTTCACTCACAGCTGATTTGTGGTTTGCAGAGTATGGCAAGCCGGACTTTACGGGAGAGTCTGACTGCACGTATTACTTTGACTGGCAAACATCGTACGCATGTGTGAAGGAGAAGGAAGACCTGCTGTGTCGAGTCACAGACCACAAGAAGAAGCGTTATGATCTGTCGCCTCTTACGCGCTACCCAGGTAGAGATGAGCAGAATGACTTGTGTACTGGGAAGTGGAGGCAAAGATTGATCATGAAAACGTTTTTTCTTATTATTTTCATGATTTATTTTTGGTTATTTAATGAGAAGTAAATAAATACACTATAAAGTTTAGGGTCGATTTTTAAATGTTTTTTAAGAGAAGTCTCTTATGCTCACCAAGGCTGCATTTATTAGATCAAAAAACTGTAATACTGTGAAATTACAATTTAAAAAAGAAAACTTGTCTATTTGAATGTTTTTTTAAACGTAATTTGAAAGCAGTTGTTCTGCTTAATATTTTTGTGGAAACTTTTTTTTTTTTCCACCAGAATTTTTTGAAGAATAGAGAGTTCAAAAAACAGTATTTATTTGTAATATAAATTTTGTTACCATTATACATATCTTATTACAGTCACCTTTGATCAATTTAAATCATCCTAGCTGAATAAACATGGTAATTTAATAAAAAAAATAATAATCTTGCTGACTAATCTATGCCTATTTATTTATTTATTTTTACTTCACCATTCCAAAAAATTGCCTAATTTCTAAAAGAAAAGTTTGCCTAAAAAAAAAGAAAGAAAATTTCTCTGGAACCCTCCAAAAATATTCATTCAGCTTATAGAAAAAAAAAACGCACTATAAAAATACTTACCACTTTGTGTGAGGACCAGACTGAAATTAGTAACATTAAAGGCCAAATCAAAAAATGTAGTAAGTGGAAAATCTCATTTGAATATAAAAAAAAATTGCAGGCTGGATTAAAGGATAAATCATTAGCATTTGATGGGCCATAAAATATTATCTCAGGCTTGTACTTTGAAACCTGTTTTTTTTTTTTTAAATATGAAAGTTTCTGTAAACTTTTCAAACAGTAATTGTACCAGCACCTTATGTTGCTTATTGTAAATGTTTTTCTCTCAGAATCTGAGGGATCTCAAAACTGGGAGGCTGTGGGCGCCAAGGCAGCAGAGTCTGATAAGAAACGTTTTTACATCAATGTTTGTCATAAAATCATCCAAGAGGGGGAGGCCAGATCTTGCCCCGAGGACGCAGCAATATGTGCAGTAGGTCAGTGCACCATTAGAGACTATTTCCTATATATATATATATATATATATATATATAAAACCTTTTTTCAGTTCTGTCTTACTCGGGACGTTTCATTCTCTCCCAAATTTTCTTCTCTTAGGAAATGGGAAAGCTGTGAACTTGGGCAAATTCCTGATTTCTCCGCAAAAGGCGGCAGAGGGGGATGACATCAGACTCATTTACACTAATGGAGACAAATGCGGGGAGAACATGAAAATGAAAACCATCATCACTCTGAAGTGTAAGCCTGGGGATGTTGAGAGCGCTCCAGTCCTGAGGAGCGTGTCCAGTGATGGCTGCATCTATGAGTTTGAGTGGTTCACCGCTTCAGCCTGCGTCCTGTCTAAAACAGAAGGCGACGAATGCAAAGTGGACAACCCACAAGCAGGTACAGGACATTGGAATTTTAGTTTTGTTCATGTACTATTATGTATTTGTTGATGTAGTAAATTTGTATATTTTCAGTTTTCATGGTATGTTAATATATAGAATTTTTATATTTTATTTCAGTTTTAGTAATTTTAGGACTTTGACAAACTTATTTAAGATAATTCTCATTTTCGTGAAGTTTGTTTTAATTTCAGCTTTATTTCAGTTACTGAAAATGATTTTTCATACTTTTAATTTTAGTAAACTACACTGGTACAACAAAGTTACTGTATCTGTTGTGTGTCATAATTCTGTATAATCTGTATCTTCTCTCATACCAGATTATTCCTTCATGTGAATATTTGTCTATGCAAAAACACTTATATATTGTGGCCATTTTCTTTTAGTTTGTTTTAGTTTTTAATTTAACTGAACTACACTAAATTAAAATTTCATTTTTATTTTATTTTATTTTACAAAAATGGTTTTTGATCGGTAGGCTTTTATTTATATATATATATATATATATATATATATATATAAATGTAAAACTTTGTTTCATTTTTGTGAGGATGTGTAGCCTAGTGGTTAAAGATTTAGGCTGGTTATGATGTTTGTATGCCTTTTATTGGGCTGTTTTTAAATGTGCTTCTTTTTCTTTGCAGGAATTTCGTTTGACTTGTCCCCGCTTCAGAAACCTAGTGGAGGTTATTATAACATGTCCGTTGACAAGTATGACTACTTCATCAATGTGTGTGGCAATGTGAAGGCCGCACAGTGTCCAGAAACAGCAGGGGCCTGTCAAGTTGACCAGAGGTAAGTTCGCGTTTGTGTGATGCGACAAGTTTATATTGTCTTCTCTGTAAGTGTGATATAAAGCAATGGAATCGTAACATATTTGATGTTTAACATGCAGCTGTGACGTGCATGATTTTTGACCCAAGTAAGTTTTCACTGTTGGCGGAGCTAACGATTTTTGTTCTGTCTCTGCAGTGGCACAAGCTCTTGGAATCTCGGCAAGTTTAACTCCAGGCTTTCCTACTATGATGGCATGATACAGTTGACCTACAGAAACGGCTCTCAGTACAACAACAAGCAGCACACGCAGCGTTCCACACACATCTCCTTCCTCTGTGACAGAGAGGCTGGTCCAGGAAAACCCGAGTTTCAGGTATCGCACCTGCTTCTTTGTTCTGTTTGTGCTGTTAACACACAAAAATATTTTTAGCATGTACTCAAGTAATGCTACCCTTAGCATTAAGGGCTTGTGTGTTAAGCATTAAGCTTTGCATTGGACACACCTTCTTATTCCTATAAGGCTTTTGTTTTGTCTGCAAACCAAAAATGTCCTTCATTTATGACCATTTTTCTCTAGAAAGAAGATGAGTACACATATAACTTCAAATGGTACACTTCCTTCGCCTGTCCTGAGAGACCACATGAGTGTGTTGTAACAGACCCCAAAACACTGCAGCAGTACGACCTGTCCAGGTTAGCTTGCCTTTCTCAAGACTCATGTGTCCTAGAAATATTTGTCCTATTAAATATTTAATATATAGTGTGTTTGGTTTCTAAATACTTCCTCTATCTGCCATTGATTGAACAAACAAGTAGTCCCATCCCAAACTCATGTCATTGGTTGAGCCAATGTTGCTGTTCGGGATGGTTAAACAAATAGTGCCGTTTTTTGATTGTGCCATTCTTTGTGGTTGAAGCAACCTTTGAATGGCTTGTATTTGTCTCTGTATATTAAATATAGGAGATATAAGAAATAAGGAGAAATATAGGAGAAATAAGAGTCAATATTTTAAGATAAAGATATATATTTTTATATAGAAATGTCCTAATTGATGTAAATTGCAATATTTCAATATTTAGCAAAAAGAATGCTTTTATTGTAGCGTTAGGTTAGGTTAGCATGTGTTTACTTTGATCAATCAGGGTGCTTTTTTGTAAATTTGGTTTATTTTGTACTGAGAGTTTATTATTTTCAAATGTATTATTAAGTTTAGGTTACTTCTTTTTTTCCATAAAAAAAGTTCAACATGGCTTACTTTAAATAACTGATTTTTAATTTAATTTAATTTAATTTATTTATTTATTTTTAACCCAATCTCACTTTTTGGATGTAGCCTTCTCTGTCATAGTGGAGACATTTGATACTAGATATGGACATTTGGATACTAGATATGATTATTAGATGTAAATGCACTGTTAATCCTGATAATTTCTCAGGTAGTGTTATCACTCCATTATACGTGTTTGACGACATCCGAACAAGTGCTAGTATCAAAAAGCTAGACAGTGTTAACAGCAATGACTCTCCAGTAAATCTCTTGTTTCCTTCCTCTCTGCAGTTTGGCAGTATCTAATGGCGGTAGGAACTGGCAGGCCATGCAAACCTCTGACCCCAGCGGCCCGAGGAAATACTACATCAATATATGCCAGCCACTTAAAGCCGTGCCTGGCTGTGACAGGAGAGCTTCTGTCTGTGAGGTGAAATTTGAGGCTGACAAGGTTAGTTTGCTGTGAACACTGGAGTGACATGATGAAATACAAAAAACTGCACCACTGACAGCAAATGTATGTGTACATGTTACTCGAGCAGGAAGGCCTGTCTGAGAAGGTAGAGATCAGCAACTTAGGTATTGCTAAGAAGGGGCCGGTGATCGAAGAAGAGAACCAGCTAATGTTGGTGTACACTAATGGCTCAGTGTGTGAAGCAGATGGAGTTATGACCACTTACACAACTCGTATCCACTTCGTCTGCTCATCTGGGACAGCAGTGAGTCATTTCTGACCTTTCACTTTTATTTTAATCGTTGCTATAAGGCTTATTTGTAAAATAATTTATTTTATTAAAAATATTTTAATAAGTCAGTGACATGAACAATATGAGAACAGTATTTTTTTGGTCTTTTTTCTTTAGCCATCTGGTCCTCGCTTTTTGATGAACCAGAACTGCACCGTTGACTTTGTTTGGGACACAGAAGCAGCCTGCGCCATCTCAACCGTTGAGGACACCAATCAGGTCAACCTTAATGTTTGCACAAAATCAATGACTTTGACAGAATCGAGAAGATTTTCTTATTTCTCTTGTTATTTATCTACAGACCTGCTCAGTGAAAGATCCCAACACTGGCTTTGAGTTCAACCTGAAACCACTGGCTTCAGAAAACGGATACCACGTCAATGCTCATGGGAAAGACTTTGTCGTAAGAAGCACTTTAAAATCTTTCAAATGCTCTTTGAGTAGGGGATGGATCGATACAGAAGTTGATTTCAGTATGATGCCAGCTTCCGGTACATCAGTATCCATACTTAAACAGAGACCCAATAATAAATGGCCGTGGATGACTGATGAAATGTAGATTCAGTAGATTCAGTAACTCATTGTCAGTAATTCTTTCCTCCTTTCTTTCTTTATTTATTCAGTCACTGCTTTTCAAACATTTGGGGTCAGTACTTTTGAAAGAAATTAATACTTTTTTATCCACCAAGGATGCATTCAATTGATGGATTACAATGAAAGTAAAAACAGTTTTAATGTTACTAAAAATTTTATTTCAAATAATCAATGTTCTTCTGAACTTTCTATTCATCAAAAAATCATGAAAAATTAGTTTCCACAAATTAAGCAGCACAACTGTTTTCAACATGGATAATAATAAGAAATGTCTCTTGAGCAGCAAATGAGCATATTAGAATGACAGTGTCATGTGACACTGAAGACTAGAGTTAGTGATGCTGAAAATGTAGCTTTGTCATCACAGGAATAAATTACATTTTAAAACAAAAAAAGTTGTAATAGTATTTCACATGTAACTGTTTTTACAGTATTTTTGTTTAAATAAATAAATGCAGCATTGGTGAGCACAAGAGATTTTGTTTTATAAGAAACAATTTTTTTTTACCCCAAAGTTTTGAATTGAGTAGTTTGTGCATACACATTTAGTTACTTTTAGCATTCATTTGTTCTTGTAACAAATGTAGTGAAATATATGTGCTGAATAGCAGCACTTTGTTGTCTGTGTCATGTACTGAAATGTATAACGACATAATTTTTTGGGTTTTTCTGTGCTTTGCCCTCTTGAGTATATAATTTTAGTGCAGTTATACCCATTATAAAACAAAAGTTACATATCCCTCCCGTCTACTGTAGGTGAACATTTGTGGTTCTGTGAAAGAGTGCGGAACTGTCAGAAATAAATCTGTATCTGGCTGTGAGCTGGAAGATAAGAAGCCTGTGAGTCAAGTTGGCGTGGAACAGAATCTCCAGTTCTCCACTGTCGGCACTCTCACTCTCACATACAAAGGGGTCCTGGACAAAAAGACAGGTGCGTAACTGACTGTGCAAAAATCACCTGATGACCTACACTTTTATGGAATCCACTGAATGTCAGCTTTAGTTAGAGATATTATGCTTCCCGTTAAAACATACCAGATTAAATAACTCACAGGTGAGAGGTTTTCTTTTAATTCCTTTTAGGGATGTTCATTTTAACCGTTAACCGACCGTGAAGAATTTTGACCGATTAATACAATCAGTTAAACGGTTTAAAAAGTCATTTATTTATTTATTTATTATTTTTTTGTAATTTATCAAAATATTTTCACTCTCACATACAAAGGGGTCCTGGACAAAAAGACAGGTGCGTAACTGACTGTGCAAAAATCACCTGATGACCTACACTTTTATGGAATCCACTGAATGTCAGCTTTAGTTAGAGATATTATGCTTCCCGTTAAAACATACCAGATTAAATAACTCACAGGTGAGAGGTTTTCTTTTAATTCCTTTTAGGGATGTTCATTTTAACCGTTAACCGACCGTGAAGAATTTTGACCGATTAATACAATCAGTTAAACGGTTTAAAAAGTCATTTATTTATTTATTTATTATTTTTTTGTAATTTATCAAAATATTTAAAAAGGTTTGCTGCATGGTTGAAATACGCTACGCATATAAAAAAAATTCGGTTTTTAGAGGGGGAAAAAAAAAACGTCGCATTTTATTATTTCATTCAGAAATAGGCCTAATGCCGACACGAAATGTTTACAAACATTATAAT
Organism: Sinocyclocheilus rhinocerous; assembly: GCF_001515625.1. NCBI lineage: Eukaryota > Metazoa > Chordata > Actinopteri > Cypriniformes > Cyprinidae > Sinocyclocheilus > Sinocyclocheilus rhinocerous. Next base: position 563,895 of record NW_015633173.1, on the reverse strand, counting down.
AAACGCTGTAAACATAGCTAGGCTATTTTAGTTCCCCTCACTCCACAACAAAGCCTTTCAATTAACAGTATTTAGAAAATAACAAGAATTAAAAATATAAGAATCTATAGCTAAACGACAAGCCAAAACAAATTCATTTAGGCTAAAACTAACCAA
>NW_015633173.1:562731-563476 GCF_001515625.1 Sinocyclocheilus rhinocerous | reverse complement strand
TGCATAACATCACGGCGGTACGGTGATAACGCTTAACGGCACAGATTTTACTACATATTGAAAAAAACACACTGCTCAGTTTAAATATGTTTGACTGACTGTATTTTATTATGATAATGAACAGGCTGCATTATTGTCAAGGTACCAATGCTTAACTGTGAATCCCCGGGAAACAAATGTTAGTATTTTTTTAACGGGTCACAGACATGTATCCTTTCTAATTTAATTAAATTCGAATTTAAAATAATCTTGTTAATTTTAACAACAAAACGGTTAATAATCGGTTAACGAACGTCAGATGTCGGTTAGGAAAAATAACCGAAATGAACATCCCTAATTCCTTTTTATTGTACATTTACTCTGTCGTGTACACTACTGTTCATATGTTTGAGGCCTGTAAGACTTCATGATTTTGAAAGAAATCTCTTATGTTCACCACGCCTGCATTAATTTGATTAAAAACACAGTAAATAGAATAATATTGTGAAATATTATTACAATTTAAAATGACTTTTCTATTTTTATATATTTTAAAGTTTAATTTATTCCTGTGATGACAAAGCTGAATTTTCAGCATCATTACTCCTGTCTTCAGTGTCACATGATCCTTCAGAAATTATTCTAATATGCTGATTTGCTGCTCAATTTCTTATTTCTTATTGTTACATACATTTCTTATTGTTGTCCATGTTAAAAACAGTTTTGCTGCTTAATATTTTTGTGGAAACTGTGATTTTTATATATA
>NW_015633173.1:557112-557410 GCF_001515625.1 Sinocyclocheilus rhinocerous | reverse complement strand
GCCTATAGCCTAGCTTTATTATGTTTTTCTCCGCTCGCAGAAGCGCTGCAGGTGCGTGATGTGATATGATGACCATGTGAATCCTCATGTTCTGTTGTTTGCTGCTTTTGCGCATGTAAAATGAAACCCTGGGAAACAAATGTTAGTATTTTTTAACGGGTCACAGACATGTATCCTTTCTAATTTAATTAAATTCGAAATCTTGTTAATCTTGTTAATTTTAACAACAAAACGGTTAATAATCGGTTAACGAACGTCAGATGTCGGTTAACCGAAATGACCGAAATGAACATCCCTA
>NW_015633173.1:556753-557009 GCF_001515625.1 Sinocyclocheilus rhinocerous | reverse complement strand
AGAAATTATATCATAATATAAAATAACTATTTTCTACTTGAATGTATTTTAAAATGTAATTTATTCCTGCGATGTCAATGCTGAATTTTCAGCAAGATGTCTTCAGTGTCACATGATCCATCAGAAATTATTCTAATATGCTGATTTGCTGCTCAATTTCTTATTTCTTATTGTTACATACATTTCTTATTGTTGTCCATGTTAAAAACAGTTTTGCTGCTTAATATTTTTGTGGAAACTGTGATTTTTATATATA